>NC_133330.1:341001910-341245077 GCF_042186555.1 Aquarana catesbeiana
ATAAATATCACAAAAAAAATGTAAAAAAAACATCAGTTTAGGCCGATATGTATTCTTCTACATATTTTTGGTGAAAAAAATTTGCAATAAGTGTATATTGATTGGTTTGTGCAAAAGTCATAGCGTCTACAAAATAGGGGATAGATTTATGGCATTTTTATTCTTTTATTTTTTACTAGTAATGGTGGTGATCTGCGATTTTTAGCGGGACTGCGACATTGCGGCGGACAGGTCAAACACTTTTGACACTTTTTTGGGACCATTGACATTTATACATCGATCAGTGCTAAAAATAGCCACTGATTACTGTATAAATGTCACTGGCAGGGAAGGGGGTTAACACTAGGGGGCGATCAAGGGGTTAAGTGTTCCCTGGGAGGTGTCTCTAACTGTGGGGGGGAGGGGACTGACTGGAGAAGGAGAGAGATTGTTGTTCCTGATCACTAGGAACAGCGGATGGGTCTCTCCTCCCCTGACAGAACGAGGATCCGTCTGTTTACACTGACAGGTCTCCTTTCTGTCTCTCTCAGGTGTGATCGTGGGTGGCCGCCGGCCACGCACATCAGTTCCTAGAGCTCTTAAACCGGCCGACGTACATTGACGGTGGTTCGCCTAGCAGTACAACACTGAATAATGTGTATATATGATTTTTAAAAAACTACGGACACATGTGCCACTGTCACATGACAAAAAAAAAGAATCGGTAATCGGTCTCGGCGAGTACTTGAAAAAAAAGGATCGGTACTTGTACTCGGTCTTAAAAAAGTGCTATCAGTGCAACTCTAACAGAGAGTCTCCAACAAAGTCTCACCAAAGCCCCCCCAACAGGGCTGATAAAACAAAAATAATGATAAAAAAAAGAAAACATTGTAATAAATATTTCAAAGTTAAAAAAAGAAAGCATTGTAAAAAAAAAAAAAAAGAAATACAAAAAAATATAAAATTGTAAAAAATAATAAAAAATAAAAAATTGTAAAAAAAAAAAGTAAAAACTATTGTCACATGACATAAAAAAAAGGATCGGTAATCGGTATCAGCGAGTACTTGAAAAAAAGGATCGGTACTTGTACTCGGTCTTAAAAAAGTGGTATCAGTGCAACCCTAACAGAGAGCCTCCAACAAAGTCTGCCCCGGTAATCCGGTCTAACACTCCGGCTTTGTCATTTTCCAGAGACAAAATAAGAATCACATTGCGTTGTGTTTGAACTGACAACATCAGGCGCAGGAAGACGCGGGAGGGGAACGCAGAACGTGCGGCCGATAATACGGAAACATTTTCTGCTTGTGAAGATGACGGATAACAAAACACTTCCACCCGTCTTACCATCAACAAGTTTTCTACAATTTATAAACGCTCAGTATGGAAAGTCACGATCAGGAAATTAAAAAAAAGTGATATTCGAAAAGGCAGCGGAGGAGAAGTTAATTCTCAGGCCTCCATTAAAAACAATACTCCATGTGTGGCCATAGATGGGACAACAATTGTGGACTTGGCTTGGTTCATACCTACTGATGTAACCAAAGGGCAGGTGCTATTTCGCACATTTTTCACACGTTCCCCCCATTCATTTCAAGAGGGCTGTCCTACACATTAGAAATGCAGTAAGAAATCCACGACTCCTTTCCAAAAGTTTACATACCCCAGTTCTTAATACCGTGTATTGCCCCCTTTAACATCAATGACAGCTTGAAGTCTTTTGTGGTATTTGTGGATGAGATCTTTATCTTCTCAGATGGTAAAGCTGCCCATTCCTCTTGGCAAAAAGCCTCCAGTTCCTGTAAATTCTTGGGCTGTCTTGCATGAATAGCACGTTTGAGATCTCCCCAGATATTGAGGTCAGGAGACTGAGATGGCCACTCAAGATCCCTCACTTTAGTCTGCTGTAGCCAATGACAGGTGGACTTGGCCTTGTGTTTTGGATCATTGTCATGTTGGAATGTCCAAGTACGTCCCATGAGCAGGATTTTTTGATAACATTCTGCATTCATCTTATTTTGACCAAATTTCCTGTGCCTTTGTAGCTCACACATCCCCAAAACATCAGCGATCCACCTCCGTGTTTCACAGTAGGGATGGTGGACCTTTCATCATAGGCCTTGTTGACTCCTCTCCAGTGTTTATGGTTGTGGCCAAAAAGCTAAATTTTGGTCTCATCACTCCAAATGACTTTGTGCCAGAAGGTTTGAGGGTTGTCTCTGTGCTGTTTGGCGTATTGTAAGTGGGATACTTTGTGGCATTTGCGTAGTAATGGCTTCTTCTGGCGACTCGACCATGCAGCCCATCTTTCTTCATGTGCCTCCTTATTGTGCATCTTGAAGCAGCCACATCACATGTTTTCAGAGAGTCCTGTATTTCACCGGAAGTTATTTGTGGGTTTTTCTTTGCATCCTGAACAATTTTCCTGGCAGTTGTGGCTGAAATTTTAGTTGGTCTACCTGACTGTGGTTTGGTTTCAACAGTACCCCTCATTTTCCACTTCTTGATTAGAGTTTGAACACTGCTGATTGGCAATCTCAATTCCTTGGATATCTTTTTATATCCCTTTCCCATTTTATACAGTTCAACTACCTTTTCCCGCAGATCCTTTGACAATTCTTTTGCTTTCCCCATGACTCAGAATCCAGAAACGTCAGTGCAGCACTGGATGAAAGATGCAAGGGTCTGTCAGGAGTCCAGAAATGCATTGACCTTTTATACACACACACTAATTACAAGCAAACAGATCACAGGTGAGGATGGTTACCTTTATTAGCCATTCAAACCCCTTTGTGTCAACTTGTGTGCATGTTATCAGGCCAAAATCACCAGGGTATGTAAACTTTTGATCAGGGTCATTTGGGTAGTTTCTGTTGTGATTATGATATAAAAAGACTAAACACAGTTGATTGATAATAAATGGCTTCAGCCAAACACTAACCATGAGTGAAAGAAATGTTTGTGTGATATTATTCATATTCTCTGAAAAATGGCTAAGAAATCATAAATTCTGCCAGGGAATGTAAACTTATGAGCACAACTGTATATAGTGTTTGGGTGTTCTATAGTAATTTTCTAGCAAAAAATACTGATTTTAAGTTGTAAACAACAAATGTCAGAAATAGGAAACAAATTGGAGACAAAAGGAAACAAATGTTTCCGTCACACATCTCTAGAAGTCATCCGTCTTATAGAATTTCCCGGTTGGTGTTGTTGGCGGTGTGTGTTGTTGGCGGTGTGTGTTGTTGGCGGTGTGTGTTGTTTGCGGTGTGTTGTTGGTGGTGTGTGTTGTTGGCGGTGTGTGTTGTTTGCGGTGTGTGTTGTTGGCGGTGTGTGTTGTTGGCGGTGTGTGTTGTTGGCGGTGTGTGTTGTTGGCGGTGTGTGTTGTTGGCGGTGTGTGTTGTTGACGGTGTGTGTTGTTGGCGGTGTGTGTTGTTGGCGGTGTGTTGTTTGCGGTGTGTGTTGTTGGCGGTGTGTGTTGTTGGCGGTGTGTGTTGTTGACGGTGTGTGTTGTTGGCGGTGTGTGTTGTTGGCGGTGTGTTGTTGGCGGTGTGTGTTGTTGGCGGTGTGTGTTGTTGGCGGTGTGTGTTGTTGGCAGTGTGTTGTTGGCGGTGTGTGTTGTTGGCGGTGTGTGTTGTTGGCGGTGTGTGTTGTTGGTGGTGTGTTGTTGGCGGTGTGTGTTGTTGGCGGTGTGTGTTGTTTGCGGTGTGTGTTGTTGGCGGTGTGTGTTGTTTGCGGTGTGTGTTGTTGGCGGTGTGTGTTGTTGCGGTGTGTTGTTGGCGGTGTGTTGTTGGCGGTGTGTGTTGTTGGCGGTGTGTGTTGTTGGCGGTGTGTGTTGTTGCGGTGTGTGTTGTTGTTGGTGTGTGTTGTTGGCGGTGTGTGTTGTTGGTGTGTGTTGTTGGCGGTGTGTGTTGTTGGCGGTGTGTGTTGTTGGCGGTGTGTGTTGTTTGCGGTGTGTGTTTTTGGCGGTGTGTGTTGTTGGCGGTGTGTTGTTGGCGGTGTGTGTTGGCGGTGTGTGTTGTTGGCAGTGTGTGTTGGCGGTGTGTGTTGTTGGCGGTGTGTGTTGTTGGTGGTGTGTGTTGTTTGCGGTGTGTGTTGTTGGCGGTGTGTTGTTGGCGGTGTGTGTTGTTGGCGGTGTGTGTTGTTTGCGGTGTGTGTTGTTGGCGGTGTGTGTTGTTGGCGGTGTGTGTTGTTGGCGGTGTGTGTTGTTGGCGGTGTGTGTTGTTTGCGGTGTGTGTTGTTGGCGGTGTGTTGTTGGCGGTGTGTGTTGTTGGCGGTGTGTGTTGTTGGCGGTGTGTGTTGTTGGCGGTGTGTGTGTGTTGTTGGCGGTGTGTTGTTGGCGGTGTGTGTTGTTGGCAGTGTGTGTTGGCGGTGTGTGTTGTTGGCGGTGTGTGTTGTTGGTGGTGTGTGTTGTTGGCGGTGTGTGTTGTTGGCAGTGTGTGTTGGCGGTGTGTGTTGTTGGCGGTGTGTGTTGTTGGCGGTGTGTGTTGTTGGCGGTGTGTGTTGTTTGCGGTGTGTGTTGTTGGCGGTGTGTTGTTGGCGGTGTGTGTTGTTTGCGGTGTGTGTTGTTGGCGGTGTGTGTTGTTGGCGGTGTGTGTTGTTTGCGGTGTGTGTTGTTGGCGGTGTGTGTTGTTGGCGGTGTGTGTTGTTTGTGGTGTGTGTTGTTGGCGGTGTGTGTTGTTGGCGGTGTGTGTTATTGGCGGTGTGTGTTATTTGCGGTGTGTGTTGTTGGCGGTGTGTGTTGTTGGCGGTGTGTGTTGTTGGCGGTGTGTTGTTGGCGGTGTGTGTTGTTGGCGGTGTGTGTTGTTGGCGGTGTGTGTTGTTGGCGGTGTTTGTTGTTTGTGGTGTGTGTTGTTGGCGGTGTGTGTTGTTGGCGGTGTGTGTTATTTGCGGTGTGTGTTGTTGGCGGTGTGTGTTGTTGGCGGTGTGTGTTGTTGGCGGTGTGTGTTGTTGGCGGTGTGTGTTGTTGGCGGTGTGTTGTTGGCGGTGTGTGTTGTTGGCGGTGTGTGTTGTTGGTGGTGTGTTGTTGGCGGTGTGTGTTGTTGGCGGTGTGTGTTGTTGGCGGTGTGTGTTATTGGCGGTGTGTGTTGTTGGCGGTGTGTGTTGTTGGCGGTGTGTGTTGTTTGCGGTGTGTGTTATTGGCGGTGTGTGTTATTGGCGGTGTGTGTTGTTGGCGGTGTGTTGTTGGCGGTGTGTGTTGTTGGCGGTGTGTGTTGTTGGCGGTGTGTGTTGTTGGCGGTGTGTGTTGTTGGCGGTGTGTGTTGTTGGCGGTGTGTGTTATTTGCGGTGTGTGTTGTTGGCGGTGTGTGTTGTTGGCGGTGTGTGTACGGTTCCCCGTTGTGAAGAATCCCAGAGCCATTCCCCGTCTCGGCTCCTTCCCGCTCGGCGTTCCTCTTGTTGCTGCTCTTTATCATTGCACAGAATTCATATTTGATTTGTGAAGCACTTAGGTAAATATCATCCATCCTGCGCCGGCTCACCTGTTCTTTTATTCATGGGCTGTGGGGCTCTTGTAGCGTCTCCCTCGGCTGTCGCTCTCCTAACATTTACTCGTTATGTTCTCTGAGCTCCGGGCTTTGATTAAACAAGGAAGAAAACACGCCGCGCCCCCCCCCCATATGGAGTATAGACACGGCGTCTGTGGGAGAGTGAGACCCTCTTCCACCAAAAATCAGATAGTGGAGCGGTTCCCACCACTTGATGTGCCAGAATGCCAGAAAGTGAGCGTTTTCCTGCACCGCGTGGTTATGCGCTGCTCTCTGCAGATGAACCCAGGTGCCGTTATTATTAATGGCACCCCCCCATGCATATACCAAATGTGAGCGCATTTGCAGCCTACGCGTTTCGGCAAATAGCCTTAATCATAGCTGTCTCATAGCTAAAGGAGCAGGATCTGTGCTTCATAAACTTCAGTGGAGGGCGGGGGAGGCATCTGGGGTCTAATAGCACTTTCGCCCCCTTTCCTGCCCAGGCCAATTTTTCAGCTTTCAGCGCTGTCACACTTTGAATGACAATTGCACGGCCATGCAACACTGTACACATGTGAAATTTGTATCATTTTCTTCACACAAATAGAGCTTTCTTTTGGTGGTATTTAATCACTGCTGGGTTTTTTATTTTTTACAAAAAAAAAAAAAAAGACCGAAAATTTTGAAAAGAAAAATAAAAGTTTCTGTCAGTAAATTTTGTAAATAAGTAATTCTTCTTCTTCACTGATGTGCGCTAATGAGGCGGCACGGATGGGCACTGATAGGCTGCACTGATGGGTACTGATAGATGGCACTGATATGTAGCACTGATTAGCACTGATGGGTGTCACTGATGGGCACTGATAGGCGGCACTGGTAGGCACTGATAGATGGCACGGATAGGCAGCACTGATGGGCATTGATGGGCAGCACTGATGGGCATTGATGGGCAGCACAGATAGGCGGCACTGATAGCCAGCACTGACTGCCATCACTAATGGTCACTGATTGGTGACACTTGTGGGCACTGATTGCTGGCACTTGTGGGCACTGATTGCTGGCACTGGTGGCACTGATTGCTGGCACTTGTGGGCACTGATTGCTGGCACTTGTGGGCACTGATTGCTGGCACTGGTGGCACTGATTGTTGGCACTTGTGGGCACTGATTGCTGGCACTGGTGGGCACTAATTGCTGGCACTGGGGGCATTTTATTGTAATCAGGGCACTGATGATGAGTGCCCTGATTACATGTCACGATGTCCCCTGCAAGGGGATGCCACTGATTGGCTCTCCTCGTCACACTCTCTGTCAGTGTAAGGCGATGAAAGGCGATTACCGGCATTTCCATGTTTACATGTGACCAGCTGTGATTGGACACAGCCGATTACATGGTTAAAGAGCCGCAGCATTGTCCTAGCAACACGGTGCAGCTGCGATCGCTGCTCTGCGTGCCACCGCAGAGCGGCCTTTCTGGGACGCCGTCATATGAATGCCGTTCCAGGTCGAGAGCCGCACCGCCCCGCCGTCATTTGATGGTGGGCGGGCAGCAAGCGGTTAAGGGCTATTGGCCTCCTATGTGATAGCAATAAAGTTCATAGTATAAACTGCGGGTCCGAAATAAGGACAGGTGTAAGCTGTGGGATATTTGAAATTCTTTTGGATCCGGTTGTCTTCCACAGAACCCTAGGATTCCAGGAGGAATCCCCAGGGGTTCCGCCACTGATACATTTATATTCAGCCAATGGCGGCTTCACTGTTCCCCCTAAAAAGCCAAGGCTTATTCACGGTGTACTGCGGGGTGGATGGATATCAGCACCCAAAAAGCCCCCAAAAAGTGTCACTTAGTATCTGATTTGTCCGTCGCAATGTGGCAGTCCCACTATAAGTTGCTGATCGCCACCATTACTAGTATAAAAAAAATAATAAATAAAAATTCCATAAATATATCCCATAGTTAGTAGATTATATAACTTTTGCACAAACCAATCAATATACAGTAATACCTTTGGATTGTGAGCATAATTCGTTCCAGAAGCATGCTTGTAATCCAAAGCACTCGTATATCAAAACAAGCTTCTCCATAAGAAATAATGGAAACTCAGATGATTCGTTCAACAACCACTGCTGGTGTATGCAGTACTGTATGTGGCCAGAGGTGTGGGGACCCTGGTGTATGCAGTACTGTATGTGGCCAGAGGTGCGGGAGAGTTGGTGTATGCAGTACTGTATGTGGCCAGAGGTGCGGGGACCCTGGTATATGCAGTACTGTATGTGGCCAGAGGTGCGGGGCGCTGGTGTATGCAGTACTGTATGTGGCCAGAGGTGCGGGGGCGCTGGTTTATGCAGTCCTGTATGTGGCCAGAGGTGCGGGGGGTGCTGGTGTATGCAGTACTGTATGTGGCCAGAGGTGCAGGGACCCTGGTGTATGCAGTACTGTATGTGGCCAGAGGTGCGGGGGCGCTGGTGTATGCAGTACTGTATGTGGCCAGAGGTGCGGGGGGTGCTGGTTTATGCAGTACTGTATGTGGCCAGAGGTGCGGGACCCTGGTGTATGCAGTACTGTATGTGGCCAGAGGTGCGGGGACCCTGGTGTATGCAGTACTGTATGTGGCCAGAGGTGTGGGGGGCGCTAGTGTATGCAGTACTGTATGTGGCCAGAGGTGCGGGGGGTGCTGGTTTATGCAGTACTGTATGTGGCCAGAGGTGCGGGACCCTGGTGTATGCAGTACTGTATGTGGCCAGAGGTGCGGGGGACCCTGGTGTATACAGTACTGTATGTGGCCAGAGGTGCGGGGACCCTGGTGTATGCAATACTGTATGTGGCCAGAGGTGCGGGGGCGCTGGTGCATGCAGTACTGTATGTGGCCAGAGGTGCGGGGTGCTGGTGTATGCAGTACTGTATGTGGCCAGAGGTGCGGGAGAGTTGGTGTATGCAGTACTGTATGTGGCCAGAGGTGCGGGGACCCTGGTATATGCAGTACTGTATGTGGCCAGAGGTGCGGGGTGCTGGTGTATGCAGTACTGTATGTGGCCAGAGGTGCGGGGGCGCTGGTTTATGCAGTCCTGTATGTGGCCAGAGGTGCGGGGGGTGCTGGTGTATGCAGTACTGTATGTGGCCAGAGGTGCGGGGACCCTGGTGTATGCAGTACTGTATGTGGCCAGAGGTGCGGGGACCCTGGTGTATGCAGTACTGTATGTGGCCAGAGGTGCGGGGGCGCTGGTGTATGCAGTACTGTATGTGGCCAGAGGTGCGGGGGGTGCTGGTTTATGCAGTACTGTATGTGGCCAGAGGTGCGGGGGGCGCTGGTGTATGCAGTACTGTATGTGGCCAGAGGTGCGAGGGGTGCTGGTGTATGCAGTACTGTATGTGGCCAGAGGTGCGGGGGAGTTGGTGTATGCAGTACTGTATGTGGCCAGAGGTGCGGGGACCCTGGTGTATGCAGTACTGTATGTGGCCAGAGGTGCGGGGGGTGCTGGTGTATGCAGTACTGTATGTGGCCAGAGGTGCGGGGGAGTTGGTGTATGCAGTACTGTATGTGGCCAGAGGTGCGGGGACCCTGGTGTATGCAGTACTGTATGTGGCCAGAGGTGCGGGGACCCTGGTATATGCAATGCAGTACTGTATGTGGCCAGAGGTGCGGGGGCGCTGGTGTATGCAGTCCTGTATGTGGCCAGAGGTGCGGGGGCGCTGGTGTATGCAGTACTATATGTGGCCAGAGGTGCGGGGGGTGCTGGTGTATGCAGTACTGTATGTGGCCAGAGGTGCGGGGGAGTTGGTGTATGCAGTACTGTATGTGGCCAGAGGTGCGGGGACCCTGGTATATGCAGTACTGTATGTGAGCAGAGGTGCGGGGACCCTGGTGTATGCAGTACTGTATGTGGCCAGAGGTGCGGGGACCCTGGTATATGCAATGCAGTACTGTATGTGGCCAGAGGTGCGGGGACCCTGGTGTATGCAGTACTGTATGTGGCCAGAGGTGCGGGGACCCTGGTATATGCAATGCAGTACTGTATGTGGCCAGAGGTGCGGGGCGCTGGTGTATGCAGTCCTGTATGTGGCCAGAGGTGCGGGGGCGCTGGTGTATGCAGTACTATATGTGGCCAGAGGTGCGGGGGGTGCTGGTGTATGCAGTACTGTATGTGGCCAGAGGTGCGGGGCGCTGGTGTATGCAGTACTGTATGTGGCCAGAGGTGCGGGGCGCTGGTGTATGCAGTCCTGTATGTGGCCAGAGGTGCGGGGGCGCTGGTGTATGCAGTACTATATGTGGCCAGAGGTGCGGGGGGTGCTGGTGTATGCAGTACTGTATGTGGCCAGAGGTGCGGGGGAGTTGGTGTATGCAGTACTGTATGTGGCCAGAGGTGCGGGGACCCTGGTGTATGCAGTACTGTATGTGGCCAGAGGTGCGGGGACCCTGGTATATGCAATGCAGTACTGTATGTGGCCAGAGGTGCGGGGCGCTGGTGTATGCAGTACTGTATGTGGCCAGAGGTGCGGGGGCGCTGGTGTATGCAGTACTTTATGTGGCCAGAGGTGCGGGGGGCGCTGGTGTATGCAGTACTGTATGTGGCCAATAGGTGCGGGGGGTGCTGGTGTATGCAGTACTGTATGTGGCCAGAGGTGCGGGGGAGTTGGTGTATGCAGTACTGTATGTGGCCAGAGGTGCGGGGGCGCTGGTGTATGCAGTACTGTATGTGGCCAGAGGTGCGGGGGGCGCTGGTGTATGCAGTACTGTATGTGGCCAGAAGTGCGGGGACCCTGGTGTATGCAGTACTGTATGTGGCCCGAGGTGCGGGGACCCTGGTATATACAATGCAGTACTGTATGTGGCCAGAGGTGCGGGGCGCTGGTGTATGCAGTACTGTATGTGGCCAGAGGTCATTCATTTAAGGCTCGCCAGTTCCTTAATGTCTTGCAGGACAATTTTATGGGTCAGATGGTAGACGCACCAACTAGAAATAAAACATTACTGGATCTACTGATTACCAACAATACAGACCTGATCACGGATGTGGAAATGCGGGGCAATTTAGGTAACAGTGATCACAGGTCAATTAGTTTCAGTATAAATCACACAAATAGGAAACATAAAGGGAATACAAAGACACTGAATTTCAAAAGAGCCAACTTCCCTAAACTACAAACCTTGCTAAAAGGCATAAACTGGGATAAAATATTAGAAACAAAGAATACGGAGGAGAGATGGGTTTGCTTTAAGAGCATATTAAATAAGGGCATTAGCCAATGTATCCCATTGGGTAATAAATTTAAAAGAGCGAACAAAAGTCCTGGATGGCTTAACTCCAATGTAAAAATGCATATAAAAGCAAAGGAGAAGGCCTTCAAAAAATACAAGGTTGAGGGATCATCCTCAGCATTCAGACTTTATAAAGAATGCAATAAGAAATGTAAGCGTGCAATTAGGACAGCTAAGATAGAACATGAAAGACACATAGCGGAGGAGAGCAAAAAAAATCCCAAGAAATTCTTTAAGTATGTAAACAGTAAAAAAGGGAGGACAGACCATATTGGCCCCATAAAGAATGAGGAAGGACATCTGGTTACAAAGGATGGGGAGATGGCGAAGGTATTGAATTTATTCTTCTCCTCAGTCTTCACGAGTGAATCGGGGGGCTTCAGTAACCAAAACTGCAGTGTTTATCCTCATGACACAACACAGGAAGCACCTACATGGTTAACAGAGGACGGAATTAAAATTAGACTTGAGAAACTTAACATTAATAAATCACCGGGACCAGATGGCTTGCATCCGAGGGTACTTAGGGAACTCAGTCAGGTGATTGCCAGACCGTTGTTCCTAATTTTTACAGATAGTCTACTGACTGGAATGGTACCAGCTGATTGGAGAAAAGCCAATGTAGCACCTATATTTAAAAAGGGCCCAAAATACATCCCTGGGAATTACGGACCAGTTAGCCTAACATCGATAGTATGTAAACTCTTGGAGGGGATGATAAGGGACTATATACAGGATTTTAGTAATACGTACGATATCATTAGCAGTAATCAGCATGGATTCATGAAGAATCGTTCTTGCCAAACCAATCTATTAACCTTCTATGAGGAGGTGAGTTGCCATCTAGATAAAGGAAGGCCTGTAGACATGGTGTATCTGGATTTTGCAAAAGCATTTGACACAGTTCCCCATAAACGTTTACTGTACAGAATAAGGTCTGTTGGCATGGACCATAGGGTGAGTACATGGATTGAAAACTGGCTACAAGGGCGTGTTCAGAGGGTGGTGATAAATGGGGAGTACTCAGAATGGTCAGGGGTGGGTAGTGGGGTGCCCCAGGGTTCTGTGCTGGGACCAATCCTATTTAATTTGTTCATAAACGATCTGGAGGATGGGATAAACAGTTCAATCTCTGTATTTGCAGACGATACTAAGCTAAGCAGGGCAATAACTTCTCCGCAGGATGTGGAAACCTTGCAAAAAGACCTGAACAAATTAATGGGGTGGGCGACTACATGGCAAATGAGGTTCAATGTAGAAAAATGTAAAATAATGCATTTGGGTGGCAAAAATATGAATGCATTCTATACGCTGGGGGGAGAACCTCTGGGGGAATCTAGGATGGAAAAGGACCTGGGGGTCCTAGTGGATGATAGGCTCAGCAATGGCAGGCAATGCCAAGCTGCTGCTAACAAAGCAAACAGAATATTGGCATTAAAAAGGGGATCAACTCCAGAGATAAAACGATAATTCTCCCGCTCTACAAGACTCTGGTCCGGCCGCACCTAGAGTATGCGGTCCAGTTCTGGGCACCAGTCCTCAGGAAGGATGTACTGGAAATGGAGCGAGTACAAAGAAGGGCAACAAAGCTAATAAAGGGTCTGGAGGATCTTAGTTATGAGGAAAGGTTGCGAGCACTGAACTTATTCTCTCCGGAGAAGAGACGCTTGAGAGGGGATATGATTTCAATTTACAAATACTGTACTGGTGACCCCTCAATAGGGATAAAACTTTTTCGCAGAAGAGAGTTTACCAAGACTCGTGGCCACTCATTAAAATTAGAAGAAAAGAGGTTTAATCTTAAACTACGTAGAGGGTTCTTTACTGTAAGAGCGGCAAGGATGTGGAATTCCCTTCCACAGGCGGTGGTCTCAGCGGGGAGCATTGATAGCTTCAAGAAACTATTAGATAAGCACCTGAATGACCACAACATACAGGGATATACAATGCAATACTGACACATAATCACACACATAGGTTGGACTTGATGGACTTGTGTCTTTTTTCAACCTCACCTACTATGTAACTATGTAACTATGTAACTATGTGTGGGGGCGCTGGTTTATGCAGTCCTGTATGTGGCCAGAGGTGCGGGGACCCTGGTGTATGCAGTACTGTATGTGGCCAGAGGTGCGGGGGGTGCTGGTGTATGCAGTACTGTACATGGCCTGAGGTGCGGGGGGTGCTGGTGTATGCAGTACTGTATGTGGCCTGAGGTGCGGGGGGTGCTGGTGTATGCAGTACTGTACGTGGCCTGAGGTGCGGGGGCGCTGGTGTATGCAGTACTGTATGTGGCCAGAGGTGCGGGGGACCCTAGTGTATGCAGTACTGTATGTGGCCAGAGGTGCAGGGACCCTGGTGTATACAGTACTGTATGTGGCCAGAGGTGCAGGGACCCTGGTGTATGCAGTACTGTATGTGGCCAGAGGTGCGGGGGACCTTGGTGTATGCAGTACTGTATGTGGCCAGAGGTGCGGGACCCTGGTGTATGCAGTACTTTATGTGGCCAGAGGTGCGGGGGGCGCTGGTGTATGCAGTACTGTATGTGGCCAATAGGTGCGGGGGGTGCTGGTGTATGCAGTACTGTATGTGGCCAGAGGTGCGGGGGAGTTGGTGTATGCAGTACTGTATGTGGCCTGAGGTGCGGGGGCGCTGGTGTATGCAGTACTGTATGTGGCCAGAGGTGCGGGGGAGTTGGTGTATGCAGTACTGTATGTGGCCTGAGGTGCGGGGGCGCTGGTGTATGCAGTACTGTATGTGGCCAGAGGTGCGGGGGACCCTAGTGTATGCAGTACTGTATGTGGCCAGAGGTGCAGGGACCCTGGTGTATACAGTACTGTATGTGGTCAGAGGTGCAGGGACCCTGGTGTATGCAGTACTGTATGTGGCCAGAGGTGCGGGGGACCTTGGTGTATGCAGTACTGTATGTGGCCAGAGGTGCGGGGGCGCTGGTGTATGCAGTACTTTATGTGGCCAGAGGTGCGGGGGGCGCTGGTGTATGCAGTACTGTATGTGTCCAGAGGTGCGGGACCCTGGTGTATGCAGTACTGTATGTGGCCAGAGGTGCGGGACCCTGGTGTATGCAGTATTGTATGTGGCCAGAGGTGCGGGACCCTGGTGTATGCAGTATTGTATGTGGCCAGAGGTGCGGAGCGCTGGTGTATGCAGTACTATATGTGGCCAGAGGTGCGGGGGCGCTGGTGTATTCAGTACTGTATGTGGCCAGAGGTGCAGGGACCCTGGTGTATGCAGTACTGTATGTGGCCAGAGGTGCGGGGGGTGCTGGTGTATGCAGTACTGTATGTGGCCAGAGGTGCGGGGGCGCTGGTGTATGCAGTACTGTATGTGGCCAGAGGTGCGGGGGACCCTAGTGTATGCAGTACTGTATGTGGCCAGAGGTGCAGGGACCCTGGTGTATGCAGTACTGTATGTGGCCAGAGGTGCGGGGGGTGCTGGTGTATGCAGTACTGTATGTGGCCAGAGGTGCGGGGGACCTTGGTGTATGCAGTACTGTATGTGGCCAGAGGTGCGGGGGCGCTGGTGTATGCAGTACTTTATGTGGCCAGAGGTGCGGGGGGCGCTGGTGTATGCAGTACTGTATGTGTCCAGAGGTGCGGGACCCTGGTGTATGCAGTACTGTATGTGGCCAGAGGTGCGGGACCCTGGTGTATGCAGTATTGTATGTGGCCAGAGGTGCGGGACCCTGGTGTATGCAGTATTGTATGTGGCCAGAGGTGCGGAGCGCTGGTGTATGCAGTACTATATGTGGCCAGAGGTGCGGGGGCGCTGGTGTATTCAGTACTGTATGTGGCCAGAGGTGCAGGGACCCTGGTGTATGCAGTACTGTATGTGGCCAGAGGTGCGGGGGGTGCTGGTGTATGCAGTACTGTATGTGGCCAGAGGTGCGGGGGCGCTGGTGTATGCAGTACTGTATGTGGCCAGAGGTGCGGGGGACCCTAGTGTATGCAGTACTGTATGTGGCCAGAGGTGCAGGGACCCTGGTGTATGCAGTACTGTATGTGGCCAGAGGTGCGGGGGGTGCTGGTGTATGCAGTACTGTATGTGGCCAGAGGTGCGGGGGCGCTGGTGTATGCAGTACTGTATGTGGCCAGAGGTGCGGGGGGTGCTGGTGTATGCAGTACTGTATGTGGCCAGAGGTGCGGGGACCCTGGTGTATGCAGTACTGTATGTGGCCAGAGGTGCGGGGGCGCTGGTGTATGCAGTACTGTATGTGGCCAGAGGTGCGGGGGACCCTAGTGTATGCAGTACTGTATGTGGCCAGAGGTGCGGGGACCCTAGTGTATGCAGTACTGTATGTGGCCAGAGGTGCGGGGGACCCTAGTGTATGCAGTACTGTATGTGGCCAGAGGTGCGGAGCGCTGGTGTATGCAGTACTGTATGTGGCCAGAGGTGTGGGGGGCGCTTGTGTATGCAGTACTGTATGTGGCCAGAGTTGCTGGGGGGGCGCTTTTTTCACCTTAATGCATAGGATGCATTAAGGTGAAAAAACTTCTGGCAGTGACTGGCCCCCCAGCCCCCCCGTTTTACTTACCTGAGCCCTGTATTTCCCTCGGCAGAGATGCGCTGTCTGCCCGCGGTTCTCGGCTCTTGATTGGATAGATTGATAGCAGCGCAGCCATTGTCTCCAGCTGCTGTCAATCAAATCTAATGTCATGGGGGCGCCAGGGGGCGGGGCCGAGACCGGCATTCTTGTCTATGGACGCCAAATGCTGGACTCGGGAGCGTGCCCGCAAGGTAACCCCCCCCCCCCTCCGGAGAGCGCTTCTCCTAGGGGGTTATCTGATGTGGGGAGGAGCCACGAAAGCCGCCGAGAGACCCCAGAAGAGGATGATCGGGGCCACTCTGTACAAAACGAGCTGTACAGTGGAGATAAGTATGATATGTTTGTTATTTTAAATTAAAAAAAAAGAAGGCTTACAATTTAGGGTTAAACTCTAGTTATTCTCATTGTGTGGCCCTGTGTCCTCTTACACTCCCTGGGACTGAATCTTTTTTTGTTTTTTTTTCCTATCCTGGGATCCCCATTGAAGTATTTGTAAATCGATATCCTTCCCCCTCTCAAGCGTCTCTTCTCCAGCAAGAATAAATGTAGTGCTTGTAGTCGTTCCTCCTATTTGAGGTCCTCCAATCCCCTTTATTCATTTTGTTGCCCTTCTCTGGGCTCTCTCCAGCACATCCTTCCCGAGGACCGGTGGTGACCAGAACTGGATGGAATACTCCAGATGCGGCCGGACCAGAGTTTTATGAAGTGGCAATATGTAGCAGAATACATATTAGCCTAAATTTATGAAGAAATTAGATTTTTTTTTTTTTTTTTATTAGATGTGTTTTAAAGCAGAAAGTAAAAAAATATAGTTTTTTTTTTTTTTTTTCAAAAATGTCGGTCTTTTTTTGTTTATAAATAAAAAACACAGAGGTGATCAAATACCACCAAAAGAAAAAGGAAAATTTATTATCAAATACTTACCGTAATTTTCCTTTCCTGATGGACTCCATGGCAGCCTACGTGTGGGTTAACCCCGCCTCCTCTCCAATGCTATAGGACCCCATTCCCATAAAAGAGTACTCACCACTAGCTACTGCGTTCCGTAACTAGCCTACTCTATGACCAATGGGTGGGAACTCCGTCTGCCATGGAGTCCATCAGGAAAGGAAAATTACGGTAAGTATTTGATAATAAATTTTCCTTTTTCCTGACAGACTCCATGGCAGCCTACGTGTGGGAAATAACTAGCCGACCACACGGGTGGGTATGTTGAGTCAAACCAAAAATTTTAATTTGCCCTATCAACCGATAGGATTCTCAAAGCAAAGTTTACAGAGGACAATGAA
This sequence comes from Aquarana catesbeiana, assembly GCF_042186555.1. NCBI lineage: Eukaryota > Metazoa > Chordata > Amphibia > Anura > Ranidae > Aquarana > Aquarana catesbeiana. The sequence goes on from NC_133330.1 coordinate 341,018,466, forward strand.
GCAGGCTCAATACAATAGTGAGACATGAAAGTATTGATAGAGGCCCACGAGGCCGCCTTGCATATGGTGTCCGGGGCCACGTGTCGAGCTGCCGCCCATGAAGCCGCCATTCCCCTGGTGGAGTGAGCTGTCACCGCCTGTGGAGGAGCCAAGCCCTTCGCCCTGTATGCTTGTTGAATAGTCTGAACAATCCAAGTAGCGAGTGTCCTAATCGAAGCTTTTTTCCCTTTATTGCTTCCTGAGTGTAAAATAAATAAATGGTCAGAACGTCTGAAGGGAGAAGTTATTCTCAGGTATTCTTTAATTGCTTCCCCTACATCCAGAGGATGAATTTCGGAAGATCCTGGAGACTTAAACGTGGGAAGGACTATTTCTTGATTATCATGGAACACTGAGGACACTTTTGGATTTAAACCCAGCATAGGGATGAGTACTACCCGGTCTGGGAAGAACGTCAGGAAGGGTTCTTCACAACCCAGAGAGCCAATCTCAGAGACCCTTTTTGCCGATGTGACGGCTACTAAAAAGACCACCTTTGCCGAGAAGTCCTTAATAGAGAGCGGGGAAGGCCCGCTAGTACTGAGTCCCGAGATTGAATCCAGAACTAGTGGCAGATCCCATTTGGGGAACCTGGATTTTCTTTGGGGCTTAAGCCTTGAAGCGCCACGAAAGAATTGCCGGATTAACGGATTATTTGCCCAAGAGGACCCTGAGAAGGCAGACAGTGCAGATACCTGGACTCTAAGCGAGCTGATGGATAATGGTAGGTCTAAACCTGTTTGAAGGAAGCTGAGGACGTCTTGCACCTCCGGGTGTCTACAAGACCTGCCGTTAGAAGAGCAGAAATCCACAAACTTGGACCAGATCCTACTGTAGACTTTATTCGTGCTAGGTCTTCTTGAGCTCATAAGAGTTGAGATCACTGAGGGAGCGCAACCAAGCGAGATTAGCCTCTCCCTCTCAAGAACCAGACCATCAGTCTCAGTACTGCCGGACATGGGTGCAGAACTGACCCCTGAGAAAGAAGGTCCGGCCTGAGAGGGAGAGGCACCGGGTCCCTGAAGCTGAGCTGGACAAGGAGAGGGAACCATGGCCTGTTCGGCCAGTATGGAGCTATCATCAACACTTCGGCTGTTTCCGAACTGAGCCTCTGCAGGAACCTCAGGATGACTGGAAGCGGTGGAAAGGCATAGGCCTTGTTGAATCTCCAGAGATCCGTCAGTGCGTCCGACCCGAGAGCCTGGCTGCAATGACCTCTGGCATAATATTTCTTCAACTTGCAGTTGTGGCGTGAGGCGAATAGATCCACCTCGGGTTCGATCCCCAGTGATGAGACCCATCTGAATGTCTCCATATTCAGGGACCACTCGTTGTTGTCCAGCTTGGTGCGAGAAAGGAAGTCTGCTTGGGTATTTTGAACCCCTGGGACAAACACTGCCGAGATATTGCATAGGTTCTTCTGTGCCCAGGAAAGGATGGGCTCGACTTCCCGAAGGAGATTGAGGCTCCGGGTACCCCCCTGCCTCTTCACATAGGCGACTGCCGTTGTGTTGTCCATTCTTAGCAATACTGAGTTCCCTTTCAGTAGGTGAGAGAAGGACTGCAGTGCACACCAGGCCGCTCTGAGCTCTAGGACGTTCGAACCCGGGACTGGCAGGCATGGATCCCATTTGCCCTGTGCAAGGTTCGAACCGCAGAGGGCTCCCCAGCCCGTCCCGCTGGCATCGGTCGTAACCGTGATCCAGGCGATGGGAGCAATGGAATGACATGTCAGTAAGTTCTTGCGTTGGAGCCACCAGAAGAGGCTGTTTCTCATTGATGATGTCACCCGGATGACCTGATTCTTGTCCCCTGTTTCCCATTGCTGCAGGAACCCTGACTGGAAGGGACGTAATCTCCACAAGGCCCATTTGACCATGGGAGTCGTGGAGACCATCGTGCCGATGATTATTAGACACTGAGAGGCCTTCAGGTGTGAGGCATGTAGAGCCCGAGCAATTCTGTCCCGGACCACCGGAACTTTCTGTAGTGGAAGAGAAATAGTGCTTCTTACGATGTCGAACTGTGCTCCCAGATATATTAGGCGTTGAGTCGGAATTAGGTGGCTCTTTGCAAGATTCAGAAGCCACCCGAAGCTGGATAGAGCGGAGATCACCTGCTCCCGGTGGGCCAGCAGCCGATCCCTGCTTTGAGATAGAACCAGGAGGTCGTCGAGGTAGTGGTAGAGCCGCACCCCCTTTAACCTTATGAGGGCCACCGTGGCTAAGAGGATCTTTGAGAAGACCCGGGGGGAGGTTGTCAACCCGAAGGGGAGGCAAATAAACTGCAGATGCTCCTGCCCTACTTGGAAACGTAGGTACTTGTGAAGCCGCTCCTCTACTGGGACGTGGAAGTAAGCGTCCTTCAAATCGATGGAAATCATCCAATCGTTTGGCTGAATGGCTTGCTGAATGGTCGACAGAGATTCCATCTTGAACTTTCCTTGCTCTATAAACTCGTTCAGGTAGGTCAGGTCTATGACCGGGCGCCAAGAGCCACTCTTTTTTTCGAACTAAGAAAAGGGGAGAATATACCCCCTGAAACCATTCGTCCCTGGGGACATGTACAACTGCTCCTTGAGACTTCAGAAGGTCCACATAGGACAGAAGAGCTTTCCTTTGATCTTCCGACCGGGGAAGAAGAGTGGAGACAAATCTGGGGGGAGGAATATTGGAAAAGGTCCATCTGTGACCTGTTGAAACTGTTCTTATCACCCAAAAGTCCGAGATCGAGGCCACCCAGACGTGCCGGAAGAGGCTTAGCCGTGCCCCTACCCGACCCGCCTGGGCGGGCGTAATCTCAAAAGGACTTTGCCTGCTCACGACCACTGGATGTCTGGCCTTTAGCGGACTTGCGAAAGGAAGCTTGACCTCTGCTCCAGTTCTTCCTGAAGTCCCTGCCGGGCTTGTAAGAGCGAGCTTCCCTGGAGCGCTCTGGGGAACGTCTTCTAAACTGAGGTTTCTTCCGCCCAAGAAGGCGTCTGTCCTGGGGAAGGAAGCCCGACTTGCCACCCGTGGCACGTGATATGGCATCATCGAGTTTATTGCCAAACAGTGAGGATCCCTCGAAGGGAATTTTACACCAGGCCTGTTTGGAAATAGGGTCAGCAAGCCAAGGACGTAACCATAATGCCCGTTTGGCCGTGACTGACGATAGCATAACTCGCGCCAACAGGCGTATCAAATCAATGGATGCCTCCCCCAAGAAGACTGCCGCTAGCTTTAATTCTGCGGCCGCTGAACTTCCCGCCAGTTCTTCCGAAATTCCCTTAAGGAAGGAATCCACATTTTCCGCCCAAGCCTCCATGGCTTTTGACATGGCTGCCAGAGCAAACGCTGGTTTACAGGCCGTCCCTGCCAACCCATAGATTCTCTTCAGATCCTGGTCAATCCTTCTCTCGAGACCATCCTTAAAGGATACCGTATCCTCCAGGGGAAGAGTGACATGTTTAGCCAGCCGCATCAGGGCAGCGTCTACAAGGGGAGCATTCTCTAGGTATTTCACCTCTTCTGACTTGAAGGGGTACAATCTGGAGGTTTTGTTAACCATAGAGGATTTCCTATCCGTTTTGCTCCATTCCTCATCTATAATATCTTTCAGCTCTGAAAGGAGCGGAAAGTTTGAACGTTCTTTTCCGAGGTGTTTGAAGAATTTCTTCTGCTTGGCCGGGGGAGTAGCGGGATCCTCCCATTTAAGGGCCTCTTTGATTGCTTTAATTAAAGGTGACACCATGTTGAAGTCAAAGCCTCCGATTTCCTCTTCCTCCCGAAGATCATCATCTGAGGAATCAAGAGAGGCCGCATAAGGCTGGGACGTGCCCGGGTCTTCACGGGCCTCATCAGCCGGGGGGCCAGACAGTACCGTAGACTGGCTCAGCGTGTGGGGTGAATCCAACTCTTTCAGGGATTGCTGTACCACACGTTTAACTAGAGATTCCAAATGCTGGGTCTCTGTTTCCTTTTCCCTGACCGCCCGGGCATAGCACCGGTCACATAGTGATTTGCCCTCCGGAACTCTTGTTCCACATCCCCAGCAGGCTCTACGATCAGAGCGGCTGTCATGGCGGTGGGAGCGGTGTCTGGAGGAGGAATGAGATCGTCTCCTCTGGTGGTGGTCTCCAGAAGCAGAGTCTCGTCTGGATCTTGAAGGAGACTGGCGTTGTGGCCTGGCAAGGTCTTTAACATTCTGGACCGGAATCTGAGGGTCCGATCTAGAAGGGCTGGAAAAAAGCACAATAGGGAAGGGAAAATGATGGGACCGTCATCAGAAAACGCATATACCATGCGACTGACCTTCCACCCCTCCCCTCTTAAGCACATACCTTGTGCGAGAGGGCTGGCCACTTAAAGGCGGTGAACTATCCATAATTTGCTTCTTCTATAAGAAGTGCGATACAATGCAGCTGGTCTGCAAAAAAGAGAGAAAAAATGGCCTAGATGGGCCAACAAACCAGTAAGAAGGAGTCCGTTGCCCCTAAAGAGTCACAACATCTCATCATATATCAAGGAGAAAATTTATTTATATATATTATATATTTTTTCTTTTTTTTTTTTTTTTTTTTTAATTTATTTTATATTATATTATTTCCTTTTTTTTTTTTTTTTAAACTTTGAATATAAAATATATATATTTTTGTTTGTTTGTTTTTTTACAAGTATATGCATTTCTACATTTCCACGCACAAAGTATACCAAAGTACTCAAAACACTCACCTAAAGTTGACCAGTGCTGGGCATGGGGAAGACCGCTGCACTCCCGTTCACTGCGAGGGAAATCCCACTGTGAGGGAGTCTCAGAGCGGCATTTAAAGCTCCCCGCCCGTGACGTCACCGCCCATGACGCGCCTGCGCCATGGGTCAGCGATCGTACCGCGCACGCGCGGTTCCAGGGCATTATGCCGTACTGCGCATGCGCGAGCCAAGCCTCGGTCTCGAGGAGGCTATTGCGCATGCGCGAACAGCGAGAACGCCGTACCCGGAAGTAGTGAGGCAGGCTGGAACGCACCAGCGCTCCAGCCGCCATGAGGGGCGGAAAAGGACCCAAAACGACCGGTCTCGCTGATATAGAGACCGGAGATACCTGGGGAAAGACAGGATACATAGAAAACACTGCCATGGAGACAAACATGCTTCCGACCTTGCCAGCCGTTTGGTACGTCCAGAAGTTTTCAGCATACAGAGGCAACCATCCCTCCACCACAAGGGGAAAATCTTCAGCCTCAAACGCTACTCGCCCGCCCGTGGCTGGGCCCTGAGCTGCACCGCAAGAGGTATGCCATAATCCTGGATCCGTCCGACCGGACGTGAACAACTTGAATAGGTCCATTGGAGGAGGACAAAAAAGGAACGCAGTAGCTAGTGGTGAGTACTCTTTTATGGGAATGGGGTCCTATAGCATTGGAGAGGAGGCGGGGTTAACCCACACGTAGGCTGCCATGGAGTCTGTCAGGAAAGCTCTATTTGTGGAGGAAAAAAAGGACATTGATTTTATTTGGGTACAGCGTCGCACGACCGCACCATTATCAGTTAAAGTAATGCAGTGCCGTATCACAAAAAATGGCCTGGTCTTTAAGGGGGGGGGTAAAACCTTCTGGGGCTGAAGTGATTAAGGTATGTTTTCTTCTCTTTCTCTTCTGGGTGCTTTATCTTAAGCCCCGTACACACGATCGGATTGTTGGCCAACAAAACCGTGAAAATTTTGTCCGAAGGCCGTTGGCCCAAACTTGTCTTGCATACACACGGCCTCACAATTGTTTGCCAACAATTACGAACGTAGTGACGTACTACGTGGTTTTTCAGCTCTTTAGCGCCACCCTTTGGGCTCCTTCTGCTAATTTCATCTTAGTAGAAGTTTGGTGAGTGTTGATTTGCACTTTTCATTTCGCGCTTTTCAGTTCGTTTCTGAATGGCCGTTCGTCAACCAGACATGTTGCGGAATCGGAGGAGATAACGTGTTATTTATTATTGGCCTTGGAGTTATTGCTTTGCCATTATATTTTTGGTTGAATAATAATGATTTGATTTGTTATATTTTCTATATTTTTGGATGCATAGAATGCAGTTTTTGGTTAAGTTCTATTGGCAGATATCATGTCTAATTTTATTTGTTTTCTTTTTTAATGCACAATAAATAAATTGTGGAGAATAATAATTGGCTTTGTGTTTTACTCCAAATGACAGTTTGGGAGTCGGCAGTTACATTTTAAAAAGATACAATGTAAAATTAACAAAGGAAACCAACTTAGTTGTAGAAAAAAAAAGCCTTTTAAAATTTGTTTGCAATAACTCCATCAGTATCACCAGCAAAGCAGCTTCATTATTATCCCATTAAAGAAGAAGAGAATTGTGCGCTGCATTTCCAGATTTCACAATTTGCCGCGTCACGAATGTTAAGTCTCCATTACGAACGCTAGTTTACAAGACCGACCGCTTCCGGCTCGTCCTTGCTTCCGAGCATGCATGTTTGTACTTTGGAATTTTGTCCAACAGACTTGTGTACACACGCTCGGAAAATCCGACAACAGATATTTGTCATATATGAAAAAATGCGCCGCGCCTAGGGGTGTTCCTGAATAACTGTAAACCTGAATATAAATCACAAATAATATAGCGTGCAAATCACAAAGAGTTTAAAACTGAAATCACTTGCTGAAATCACCTGCTGTGTGAATCCTGTAACCATGCTCACCAAAATGCCTAGTGTAATAAATCACAAGGTGCAACGTGCATATAAAACATACCTATATCTTACAATATAACCATGATGTGGTAAATATAAAATCATCAGTGGTTAAAATAAAGAGAAAATGATTCTTGATGAGGTGTATATGCTAAAAAAATGTTAAACACATATAAATCCACTGTGATTAAAGTGAAAGTGAAAAAGTAAAAAATATATATATTCGTAAAAAATGGTAAGAAACACATAAGGGTAAATCAGTCACATGCGTGAAAAAATTAAAACTATGATCGCCCTAATTAAGGTGCTCAAATCACAATCGTGAAAAAATCTTCCAATCCAAAAATGTAAAGTGACCAAGTTCAAATAAAAGTCAGTACATTGGTGATGGTTCAAAGAAAAAGTTCCAGTTCTGAGTCAAACGTGCCCAAAGAAAACATGCTGTGCAGTGCCTTGGTGACCCCCAATGTGATTGCGCTCACCTTCGACACAGGGAGTCACGTGTCTTCATCAGGGGCATATCCCCCTGATGAAGACACGTGACTCCCTGTGTCGAAGACGCGTAGGGGAGGGGCCAGGACGGAGCGATCAGCACAGAGCTGGGTTGTGGAGCTCTCACACCCCGCAGCACGCCGCTCAGCCGTGTGTTTTTTTCAAAATTGTCGCTCTTTTTTTGTTTATAGTGTAAAAAATAAAAACCTCAGAAGTGATCAAATACCACCAAAAGAAAGCTCTATTTGTGGGAAAAAAAGGATGTCAATTATGTTTGGGTACAACGTCGTACAACCTCGCAATTGTCAGTTAAAGCAACGCAGTGCCGTATCGCAAAAAATGGCCTGGTCATTCAGCAGCCAAATCTTCCGGAGTTGAAGTGGTTAGGGCAATTCTTTTTTCTGGTCAAATGTTCCAGACTATTGTTTTAGGTTATTTTCTCTTCTGGTGCAAAATTTTTAGGCTATTGTTTTCGGCAATTTTTTTAGGTTAAATGTTCTTAGGCTTTTGTTTTATTTTTATTTTTTTATGGTCAAATTTTCCTAGGCTATTGTTTTAGGTTATCTTCTATTCTGGTCAAATGTTCCTATCCCATTGTTTTAGGTTATTTTCTATTCTGGTCTTATATTTTTAGGCTTTTTTTTCTGGTTAAATGTTCCTAGACTATTGCTTTAGGCTATTTTCTCTTCTGGACTAATATTCTTAGGCTATTGGTTTATGTTATTTTCTCTTCTTGTCAAATCATCCTATCCTATTGTTTTCAGTTATTTTCTCTTCTGGTCTTATATTTTTAGGCTATTGTTTTAGGCTTTTTTTCTGGTTAAATGTTCTTAGACTATTGTTTCAGGCTATTTTCTCTTGTGGTCAAATGTTCCTATCCTATTGTTTTAGGTTATTTTGCATACCAAGACATTTTGGACAATTTCATGCTCCCAACTTTGTGGGAACAGTTTGGGGGTGGCCCCTGTGGCCCCTGTGGCCCCTTCCTTTTCCAACATGACACACTCCTAAACCTTGTGGACGGCCTTCCCAGAAGAGTTGAAGCTGTTATAGCTGCAAAGGGTGGGCCAACTCAATATTGAACCCTCAGGACTAAGACTGGGATGCCATTAAAGTTCATGTGTGTGTAAAGTAGGGTTGTCCCGATTCTGATACTAGTATCGGTATCGGTGCTGATACTGAGTACCAAGTATTTGCAGGAGTACTTGTACTCCTGCAAATGCTCCCGAATGCCTAGTCCGATACCTGGACACGAGGACCGGAGGAGGACATGGAGGGGGAGCAGAGAAGGACGGGGGGATTGGAGGAGCACACAGAGGGGGACCGGAGAAGGACAGGGAGGGACCGGAGGAGGAAGGGAGGGACCGGAGGAGGAAGGGGGGGACCGGAGGAGGACGGGGGGGACCGGAGGAGCCCACTGGGGAACACAGAGGAGGACACAGAGGGGAGCCTGAAGAGGATACAGGGGACACTCAGGAACAATCGGTGCAGCGACGGGGAAGTTATAATCACTGACCTCCCTGTGTGGCTTTCAATAAAACAACTGACAACTGCAGAGGGGAGAGGAGGAGAAGCACACAGGGAGATTGGTGATTATAACTTCCCCCCGCCGCCGCACCGATTGTTCCTGAGTGTCCCCTGTATCCTCCGCTGGCTCCCCTCTGTGTCCTCCTCTATGTTCCTCCCTAGGCTCCTCCGGTCCCCCCCCCCCCCGTCTTCCTCAGGTCCCCCTCTGTCCTTCTCCGGTCCCCCTCTGTGTGCTCCTCCGATCCCCCCGTCCTTCTCTGCTCCCCCTTCCTGTCCTCCTCCGGTTGTCGCCCCCCCCCGGCTCCTTCCTTTTCTGAATGCATAGAGTCAGTGATCACTGACTGTCCATTCATAACTGAGCATCGTGAACTGTGTTTGCGATGCTTCAGTTTATGAATGGAGAGGAGCCGCTGTCTCCTGTCCATTCATCTTCAGTGCAGCTGAGGCTGCTGAGAAAGGGACTGGAGAATCTGTGTCCTCGGTCACTTCCGTGTCTCAAAGGGTAGACCCCTGACATCTCACCAAAGCCCCCCCACCCCCCAACAGGGTTGAATTAAAAAAAAAATAATAACAAGGAAACATCGTAATGAATACATATTCTAAAGTAAAATTGTAAAAATAATAAAAAATAAAATAAACACTGACACTGACTGTCCACTCCCCCCTCCCTCCCCAAAAAAAGAAAGCATTGTAAAAAATATATTAGTGCCCATCAGTCCTGCATATTAGTGTCACATGACATTAAAAAAAAAAAAAAAAAAAAAGATCGGTAATCGGTATCAGCGAGTAGAGCTGCACAATTATTTGTTAAAAAATCGTGATCTCGATTCAACCCCCCTGACATCTCTATTGCAGAGTTTGGTGATTCTTTCATATAACAAGTAGAAAGACTTATCTGCTCACTCTGCGCTGTCAAAAGAAAACATCCGGGCAGTCTGCCAAGTTTTTAAACAACTGTAAATGCAGGAAGTTTAACCACTTAAAGTCTAACTCTTTTTCTGACACTTCTTTCTTCAGTTAAAATCAATATTATTTGCTAGAAAATTACTTGGAACCCCCAAACATTATATATATTTTAGCAGAGACCCTAGGGGATAAAATGCCAATTGCTGCAATATTTTATGTCACACTGTATTTGCCCAGTGGTCTTTCAAATGCAATTTTTGGGGAAAAAATTCACTTCAATGAATAAAAAAAAAAAAAACAAAACAGTAAAGTTAGCCCAATTTTTTTTGTTTTAATGTGAAAGATGATGTTACGCCGCGAGAATCGTGAGAGAATCGTGATCTATCTTCTAAGCAAAAAAAATTGTGATTCTCATTTTAGCCAGAATCATGCAGCTCTATGAGCGAGTACTTGAAAAAAGGATCGGTACTTGTACTCGGTCTTAAAGTGGTATCAGGACAACCCTAGTGTAAAGGCAGGCGTCCCAATACTTTTGGTAATATAGTGTATAAGTCATAGTGAGGAATGAGTGCAGCACATTTTATATAGTGATGACAACATCTCTGCACCTACCAGGAGGTCTGGAGAAGCTGCCCAGCTGGAGCTCACTGATGACTATGGATGGTGACATACCAGGTTTAGAGATGAGCTCAGGTGTCCTCTGAACTCATCTCCATCTGAACCTGGGCTTACATGAGGGAGACTGCCATGTCTTGTGAACACTGAAAGTTTGAATAAGTCCTCCTGGGACATTTGGGCCCTCTTTTCTCCTTGTTAGACGAGTGGTTGGCCTCAGTGGGTCCTTTCTGGCCTTTCCTCACGAGTGGATCTGGTGGCTCCAGTGTGATGGATGGATAAAATTAGCGCTTCTTTTTAACCATATTACGGCTGTTTTTAGCATTAATAATTGAGTTGTTATACTTTGGATCATAATTAAAATAAAGTGTGGTGCTAAAAAGACATAATGTTCATTATTGAGCAAGACCCACCAAAATATCAGTCTGGAGGTCAAATTTTGCACAATAAAGTGTTTAGTGAGACTTCTACCAATTATATGTGAGTTCTTATATATTATAATGAGATCTGTATATCTGTGAAGTGATCTCATATGTTGAATATCTAATTGCACATAAAAAGAAGCCCAATAATACATAAACTATGAGTCGATATGTGCGACTCAAGAAAAGAAAAGTAATCAAACATGTAAAGCATTCATGCAAGTAGTGTTACAATCAAAACTTAAAAATAAAAATATGCTCAAAAGTGAAGTGAAGGTCCATAGAAAGTTCTTGAGACATGTATCTAAAGAATTAGCCAATATAACTTGCACTAAAACTTATTATATGGGTCTCCCGTATCCGGGACTGGCTTCAGTGTAGTATGGTGACCGGACTTGTGATGTAGATAAGGACAGGTGAAAATACCCTTACCGGAATCGGTGGACTCACTAGCCAGCGGCTTGAGAGTCAAACAGGCTTACAGAGGAGCAGGGAATGATGGATGCAGCACTGTGTCCAAAGCAGATGGAAAAACGGTGGAAACACTCACCGATCGGCATCATCCAATCTCACTGGCTTCCAAACTTCATAGTATGGGACTTTATCGCAATCCAGCAATCAGTCTTCATGGAGAGGATGCGGCCCTCAGGTTGAAGAATTAAAAAGAAAACTTCCACATAGTGTGAATCAGCTTTAAAAAAAAAACTTTAATAAAAAAGTTTTGCAATAAAAAGCACTCTGGCAAATATAATTGGTAGAAGTCATGTTTCACTAAACACTTTATTGTGCAAAATGTGACCTCCAGACTGATATTTTGGTGGGTCTTGCTCAATAATGAACATTATGTCTTTTTAGCGCCACACTTTATTTTATAATTATGGATTCACAATTGGTCTGATTGTTGTGTCGGCTGCTTTATATACTTTGGTTGGCGCAGTATTATTATTTTTTGATACTTTGGATCGTACCTCTCTTTTTTTATGCACCCCTGAAAAAGGAAAATAATTTTCAGAAATGCGTTGTTTTTTCCTCACCAGTGGAAAATGATTGGTTTCCTACTTGTATGGTGGAGGACAAAGAGAGAACTCTGGTTTGATATTAACCTGTTATTTTCACACCGTGACATATCTGTGTTGTACAATGCACGGACAGGCGGTCTCTTTTAAGAATATGTTTTTATTGGATCCTGTATAAATAAAGAACCGTTTTTATATAATATATACAGTAGTTTGGTCTTGCGTTGTCGATATAATCTCAGTTTCCATGGTGGCCATTTCTTCTTCCTGTACAGGGAGTGTTCATGCTCACGGGCTCCTTATTATCATCATTATATGTATTTATACAGTGCTGACAATTTAAGTAGCACTTTACATATCATGCATTGTATCTGTGAAAGTTCATGGAGGACTCCATGTTCATACCTAAGTGGTTCCAGCTCTATAACGCAGTCATTGTATGAAGATCGTATTCATAGTTTGAGATAAATATGCATAAAACTGCTCAGATTGTCACAACGCGAGGTGTGAGCCCCGCCAGAAACCCCCTAATAACGGTTAAGTAACAGGAGTCTTGATTGCAAACACATGTAGATATATTCAGAAGACATAGACTACAATAAGATGCAGCTACTCCAATCCACGGGAGTACCAACCCTGAGCCCGGGACTACACTGTCTGCTACTCATAGATTGAACCAACCAGTACATGTGCAGAACACTGAAATCAAAGGGATTTAATCAGCTATGACATCACAGTTTTCCAAAGTCAGCCAGCTAAGGCATGTTAAAGGGTCTACCCGAAAAAAATGATTACTGGACATTGGCGAGTTAACCCCTGACAGTCTTCATGGAGATCCCTGTGCTGAGTCCCGCTGTGCCCATTATGAGAGGTTCCCACCATCCCTGTGCTGAGTTCCCGGGTCTGTACACCTGCTGTGCCCATTATGAGGGGTTCCCACCATCCCTGTGCTGAGTTCCCAGGTCTGTACACCCGCTGTGCCCACTATGAGAGGTTCCCACCATCCCTGTGCTGAGTTCCCGGGTCTGTACACCTGCTGTGCCCATTATGAGGGGTTCCCACCATCCCTGTGCTGAGTTCCCAGGTCTGTACACCCGCTGTACCCATTATGAGGGGTTCCCACCATCCCTGTGCTGAGTTCCCGGGTCTGTATACCCGCTGTGCCCATCATGAGAGGTTCCCAGCATCCCTGTGCTGAGTTCCCGGGTCTGTACACCCGCTGTGCCCATTATGAGGGGTTCTCACCATCCCTGTGCTGAGTTCCTGGGTCTGTACACCTGCTGTGCCCATTATGAGGGGTTCCCACCATCCCTGTGCTGAGTTCCCGGGTCTGTACACCCGCTGTGCCCATTATGAGGGGTTCCCACCATCCCTGTGCTGAGTTCCCGGGTCTGTATACCCGCTGTGCCCATTATGAGAGGTTCCCACCATCCCTGTGCTGAGTTCCTGGTTCTGTATACCCGCTGTGCCCATTATGAGGGGTTCCCACCATCCCTGTGCTGAGTTCCCAGGTCTGTACACCCGCTGTGCCCATTATGAGGGGTTCCCACCATCCCTGTGCTGAGTTCCCGGGTCTGTATACCCGCTGTGCCCATTATGAGAGGTTCCCACCATCCCTGTGCTGAGTTCCCGGTTCTGTATACCCGCTGTGCCCATTATGAGGGGTTCCCGCCATCTCTGTGCTGAGTTCCTGGGTCTGTACACCTGCTGTGTCCATTATGAGGGGTTCCCACCATCCCTGTGCTGAGTTCCTTGGTCTGTACACCTGCTGTGCCCATTATGAGGGGTTCCCACCATCCCTGTGCTGAGTTCCTGGGTCTGTACACCTTCTGTGCCCATTATGAGGGGTTCCCACAATCTCTGTGCTGAGTTCCTGGGTCTGTACACCCGCTGTGCCCATTATGAGGTGTTCCCACCATCCCTGTGCTGAGTTCCCGGGTCTGTACACCCGCTGTGCCCATTGTGAGGTGTTCCCACCATCCCTGTGCTATGTTTTTAATGGGTCTGTACACCTTCTGTGCCCATTGTGAGGGTATCCCACCATCTCTGCTGGAACATATTCATTTTATAATATTTTATGGAGCTCAGGGGCAGGTCGTTGACCAAGCAGTGCAGAAAAGTAAGTCCACAGGTCAGGGGAGTGACATGAATAGCTGATCAGAGTTATACATTATTGGCAGGTAAGCTGTTGGATTCTGGTTGTGTATTCCCTGTCTGTATGGGGTTGAGCTTCCGTCAAAAGTGATATATATTTTTTTTTCAGCCATTTATTGCGCTCGGTGAAGCTTGCATAGGTTATAAGACTAATATTAAAAATAGTCTTTGCTCAGAATATGAAACACTTCTGTAACGTCTGACTGATAGATGAAGCGTTGAGTTTATTAATTAAGGGACGGGAGGTGATGACAAGGAAAGGAATGGCGGCAATCTCGTCTTGTCTCATTTATACACAGAATTAATGATGTGTTCCATGGACGGCGTCTCTGTGCAGGATAAGGAGCCGCGAGGAATGTAAGCCATCATGAGACCGACCAATGAGATACGCCGCACATCATCCGCTCCTTCCAGAACCTGCGGATTTATGGGTCATGATATCCACTCACTGGCCACTTTATTAGGTCCCCCTTGCTAGTAGCGGGTTGGACCCCCTTTTGCCTTCATTCTTGGTGGCAGAGATACAACAAGGTGTTGGAAACGTTCCTCAGAGATTTTGCTCCATAGTGACATGATAGCATCACACAGTTGCTGCAGATTTGTCGGCTGCACATCCATGATGCCAATGTCCCATTCCACCACATTCCAAAGGTGCTCTATTGGATGAGATGTGGTGAGTGTGGAGGCCATTGGAGTACATGGACCTCATTGTCAAGTGGTGAGATGATTGGAGCTTTGTGACATGGTGCATTACCCTGGCTGGAAGGAGCCATCAGAAGATGGGGACACTGTAGTCATAAAGGGATGGACATGGTCATCAACAACACTCAGGTAGGCCGTGGTGTTTAAACCATGATCAATTGGTACTAAGGGGCCGAAAGTGTGGCAAGATCCTCAACACCATTACACCCCCACCACCAGCCTGAACCGGTGATACAAGGCAGGATGGATCCATGCCCCAAATTCTGACCCCACCATCTAAATGTCGCAGCTGAAATCCAGACTCATCAGACCAGGCAACGTTTTTCCAATCTTCTTTTGTCCAATTTTGGTGATCCTGTGCCAATTGTAGCCTCAGTTTCCTGTTCTTAGCTGACAGGAGTTGCACCCGGTGTGGTCTTCTGCTGCTGTAGCCCATCTGCCTCAAGGTTGAATGTGTTGTGCATTCAGAGATGGTATTCTGCATACCTTGGGTGTAACGAGTGGTTATTTGAGTTACTGTTGCCTTTCTATCATCTGCCCATTCTCCTCTGACCTCTAACACCAACAAGGCATTTTCCTCCACACAACTACCGCTCACTGGATATTTTCTCTTTTTCCCCCCATTCTCTGTAAACCTGAGAGATGGTTATGTGTGAAAATCACAGAAATACTCAAACCAGCCCGTCTGGCACCGACAACCATGCCACATTCAGAGTCCCTTAAATCCCCTTTCTTCCCCATTCCAATGCTCAGTTTGAACTTCAGCAAGTCGTCTTCACATGTCTAGATGCCTAAATGCATTGAGTTGCTGCCACGTGAACAGTTGTACCTAATAAAGTGGCCAGTGAGTGTATCAATTATATAATAACCCCAAACTGTTTGATGGAATAGAGATTCATTGGGATTGTCTGGGGAAAGATATGTAAGGGTTTGTGAACACGTCAGGCTGGGGGGCGGCAAAACCCCATGGTTGAGTTGTGCTTTTATTGTTCCCCCCCAACCGCTGCCTCCAGAGGCATTACTAGAACCTTCAGGGCCCAGGTGCAAGAAACCATGAAGTCCACCCCTGGCCCACTGATCTCAGGGCCCTTCCCTCCAAGGGTGGGGCCCTTCCTACTGATCCCTTTACTCCTGTCTTGGAGCCCTTTTATTATGGTCCTGCAGCAGAACTCTTTCCTCCCAGAACGCCAGGACCCAAGTGCGACCCTGGTAGTCCTGCCACTCACCTCCACCAATCGCACACACAGAGCCCACCTCCATCGATCGCTTCCCGCAGGCAGACTTTAGAACTCGACACTCTCACAATGACTAAGGAAATCTAAGCCAATCCTGGGATCTGCATCCCATATCACAACACAAACATGTTTCACTCCTTGCGACATTCCAAGACAAAAGGCTGCTGTGAAGGCATCGTCGGTCACATAGACGCGGCACAACTTCACGTCTTCATCACCAATCCACAAAAACTCAGGAACACCGATGCCAATAATGCCGGCTAGCATGTAATTCCCCAATGCAAATCCTCACATGTCAGCATGTTTAGAGTGAAACCATTGCAGGAATGACCCCCCTGGAGGAATACGGACCCTCCAGCGTCTCAGTCTGATGGCCAGTGAGGTGCTTTGTTCTCTGTGACCCCAAACATGGTCCCCAAGTGATGACAAAGGATGGGGTGAGGTGCATTAATTAGGGGGGTGGTCTGCTAGTCAGAGGGGGGTAAGGGCATGGGTTGCAGAGGGATGAGATGAGGAGGATAGAAAGAAATGGGTGGGGCAGATGAAGAGGCAATAATATGGGCAGCCATGGAAGGGGCAACCAGATGTGGGGGGGTGGGCTGGACATGGGGCATGATGGGGCACAACGGGGCTCTCCTCAGCAGCTCTCCTCCTCGGCGGCTCGGTGGCTCTCTTGCTCGGTGGCTCTCCTCCTTGGTGGCTCGGTGGCTCTCTTGCTCGGTGGCTCTCCTCCTTGGTGGCTCGGCGGTTCTCTTGCTCGGAGGCTCGGTGGCTCTGCGGCTCTCTTGCCTGGCGGCTCGGCGGCTCTCTTCCTCCACCGTGTGTCCTCTTCTGCCAAAGCGTTAGGCATCCAATAGGATCGCCTAATGCTTTGGCCAATCGGGAGACAGGTCTCACTGACCTGCCTGCTGATTGGCAGGGAGGAACATTAGTGTGAAAATATCGAAAAAAATTTTGCTATGCCACACAGCAAGGTGGGATCGGGACGCAGTGCTCTGTGCCCCGAGCCCACCCTATTTTGAAGCCTATTAGAGCCTCTGGTTCTAATTACGTGCTTCAAATACACCCCCCGCCTATCCCCACCATAGTTATTCACGTGTCCGGCGTCCTGAAAGGGGCCGGGCACGTGAATAGGGAGGGCGGCGGAGGTGTCAGGGAAGGTGGCGCCCATGCATCCACAATGCACGGGCCGCCACTGCCTCAAGTGCACCACACACACACTGGGGACCCCCCTCTGCCCCCACATACAGGCGATGCATCTGGCTTTAGTGAGGGGCCCTCACTAAATCATGGAGAATTCCCAGCCTGTGTCTGGGGGGAGGAGAAGCAGGGAGAGGGGCTGACTGATGTCTGGGGGTCCTGTGTCTGCACTAGGGGCAGATCAGGGACAGCAGGGGGGGCTCTGCTGAGGTTCTCTGCAAAGGCTGAATGTGTTGCAGACCCTGTATTCAGCGATCCTACCAGGGGAGCCCCTACTGATGCTGGGCCCTTTACTCCCGCAGCGACTTTCCTGCCATCTTGGGCCCCCCAATCCCACATTGGCAGAACGCCAGAGCCCGGTCGCAAGACCCTGATAGTTCCACCACTGGCTACCTCCTTTAGCGGCAAAGGCAGCAGCTGGGGGTGTACAAGTACCACTGCATGATGCTATGCTTTGCGGTTCCAGCAAGAACTGGACCTCCTGTTGCTATGGGCATGCGGCACACAATTTGGGGATTAAGGGGTTAAAGCAGGCAGCGAGGAGGCGATAAAACGCCTCCTCGTCACTTTGTCAAATGCTGTCTGACGAGTAATCTGAGCATGGGTCGCTTTTCAGAAAGCACCGGTAGTTTCAATGGGCCCTAAGGCAGAACTCCGTACTGTGCAAAGTAAATAAGAATTCATTAGGGATAAAACCAACTTCCTCCCAAAGAAAACCCGTCATTAGACTGAAGTATAACCAGCTTATGGTCTGCAATGCAAATGAATGTTCAAAAGAGCTTGGAGGATGGACATTGCATAGAGACCTTGTGACCTGTGATGTCTCACATTGAGCCTTTTGTCATTGGGAGGCTGCCGCTGAAGAATCCAGGGCCACCAATGGTGCTACAGTGCCTTGAAAAAGTATTCATACCCCTTGACATTCCCCACATATTTCATGTTACAACCAAAAATGTAAATGTATTTTATTGGGATTTTATGTGATAGACCAACACAAAGTGGCACATAATTGTGAAGTGAAAGGAAAGTGATAAATGATACAAATAAATATGTGAAAAGTGTGGGGGGACATTTGTATGGCGCCCCCCGGAGTCAATACTTTGTAGAACCCCCTTTCTCTACAAGTCTTTTTGGGGATGTCTCTACCAGCTTTGCACATCTAGAGAGGACATTTCTGCCCATTCTTCTTTGTAAAATATCTCAAGCTCTGTCAGATTGGATGGAGAGCGTCTGTGAACAGTGATTTTCAAGTTTTGCCACAGATTCTCAATGTGATTTAGGTCTGGACTGTGACTGGGCCATTCTAACACATGAATATACTTTGATCTAAACCATTCCATTGTAGCTCTGGCTGGATGTTTCGGGTCATTGTTCTGCTGGAAGGTGAACCTCCCCCCCAGTCTCAAGTCTTTTGTAGACTCTAACAGGTTTTCTTCTAAGATTGTCCTGTATTTGTCTCCATCCATCCCCCCATCAACTCTGACCAGCTTCCCTGTCCCTGCTGAAGAAAAGCATCCCCACCACATGATGCTGCCACCACCATGTTTCACGGTGGGGATGGTGTGTTCAGGGTGATGTGCCGTGTTCGTTTTCTGAGCACTTTACTTTTAGGTCAAAAAGTTCACTTTTGGTCTCATCTGACCAGATCACCTTCTTCCACATGTTTGCTGTGTCCTCCACATGGCTTCTCACAAACTGCAAACAGGACTTCTTATGACTTTCTTTCACCAATGTCTTTCTTCTTGTCACTCTTCCATAAAGGGCAGATTTGTGGAGAACACGACTAATAGTTTTCCTGTGGACAGATTCTCCCACCTGAGCTGTGGATCTCTGCAGTTCCTCCAGAGTTACCATGGACCTCTTGGCTCTTCTCTGATGAATGTTCTCCTTGCCCGGCCGGTCAGTTTAGGTGGACGGCCATGTCTTGGTAGGTTTGCAGTTGTGCCATACTCTTTCCATTTTCGGATGATGGATTGAACTGAGTTCCGTGAGATGTTCAAAGCTTGGGAGATTTTTTTGAAAGATGACTCCATCGTCTCTTTAATTTCTGTGTCACATCGGACGGTCTCTGATGGGCCCCCCCGGCAGCATTTACATCTCATTGGTTTCATAATTAGGTACTGATTATACAAAACTCATCAGGCAGAGTGTAAACACCTTAATGACTACATCAGCGCGTTCCTATCTGACTGTACATGTCCCCGGGGAGACGCCGCAATGTTCTATTACATGTGGGGCTGTTTATAGACACAAAGACTAAGGAAAAGACATAACTAACAGCAACCAGTCAGAGAATTATTTATGTTCTGGAGAGTCGTATGTGGGCAGCGTAATGATAGAGAGACAAACGCTCAATTTGTAGCATTGATAGAAAACGCGTCACTAAAATGGTAATTGTAACAGATTTTCCTCCCAGTTGGGGGTCTTCCGGCGCCTGGGTCCAACCCCTTTACTTCTCTCTGGAGTAGATGGTTGGATAAAAAAGTTACAATCTCAGTGAGGTTTTCACTGCTGTGTCCACGCTGGGAGATTTCACTTCACCTGCTGTTGTGTCACCGGGACAGGAAGTGAGCGTGGATCGACCCAGCGGGGACACAGACAGCAAATAAAAACTTAGATACATGCATAAGAGGAAGAAACCCGAAGAAAGAAGAAGACGACCAGAGGAAACAGAGGAGGGAGGAAGAAAGCGAAGACGAGAATATTAGGGAAGGGTATTTTTAACCTTAGTGACGTCCAATTTTCTGAAGATGAGATGAAAATTCTTGATTTAGGACTCAAATTTGCCCCTGAAAAACATCTGGATAAATTCGAAACATATATTGATTTGAAAAAGTTTATGAGGAAACTCAATCTTAAAAAACACTTCCTCACAAAAACTGATATAAGAACCAGGAGAGAAGCAATATACGAGCAAACAAGTTTGAAAAATAACTCCATTTTCAACCCTAAAACATCTGGGAACCAATGCATGGAAGCATTCCAGAAAATGGTGGAAGATGATTTGAGGAAGCTAGAAAAACGGAACAACCACAAAACAAGAAATGTCTGGAAAACAATAAAATCTCTGAGTAAAAGAAGGGAGGTGGTCATAAGACCCGCAGATAAAGGGGGAGGGCTAGTAATACTAAATAAGAAAGATTATGAGGAGGAGATGGGGAACCTGCTTCAGGTGGAAAACACCTATAACAAACTTAAGAAGAACCCTAAGTGTACATATGAAAAGAAATTGAGAGCTTATGTAAACAAAGGAAAACAGATTGGGATCCTAAACACTAAAGAAGCAGAATATTTGGTTTCAAGTTCCACGAAAACTCCGGTGATTTATTATACACCAAAAATCCACAAACGATTACACAAACCACCTGGAAGACCTATAATCAGTGGTATTAATTCAGTGTTCTCTAGGCTAGGAGAGTACCTTGATGTATTCCTTAAACCACTTGTCAAGAAGGGAAAATCTTATTTACGTGATAGCGCCCAACTTTTAGAAGAATTACAGCAAATGGATGGGGCACAAAATTACTTACTAGCTACTATTGACGTAAATTCGCTATACACTAGCATTGTACAACAGGATGGCTTGTTAGGTGTGGAAAAAGCTCTCCATGAGCTTACTAGTATGAGACAAGAACAGATAGATTTCATACTTGAAGGCCTGGAGCTAGCGATGTCCTGCAACTATTTTTGGTACGACCAAAACTATTATGTTCAAACTAAGGGAGTTGCTATGGGCGCAAGGTACGCACCAAGTGTGGCCAACTTGCTCATGAACATGTGGGAAGAGGAATACATTTACGCTAGGGATATACCACAAGTGAAACTGTACCGTAGGTACATAGACGACCTAATCATATTCTGGGAGGGAACATCTGAGACCTTTGAAAAGTTTCTGCAAGAGCTGAATAATAATAGATACGGATTAACCTTCACAGGGAAATGGGACTCCCAAAGGATTGAATACCTTGACCTTGAAATATTTAAGAAGAATGATGGCCTGTGTACAAAAACCTTTTTCAAGGCAACCGACAGAAACGGGTACATCCCTATTAACAGTTGTCACCATCCCCAGTGGAAGGGTAACATCCCCAAAGGCCAGCTAACGAGACTAAGGAGGAACTGCGTAACCATGGATGATTATTTGGAACAAGCAAACATCCTGGTAGAGCGGTTCCTTGAAAAAGGATATAACCTAGATTCGTTGAATAAGCTGAAGGGGGACGTAGCAAAATTAGATCGTAAGAATTTATTGACAAAACCCAAAAGGAAGAAAAATAATGCAGAATTGACGTTCATTACAGGGTTCAACTCTCAATACAAAGAATTTGAGGAGATCCTGAAGAAATACTGGCCTATCTTAAAGGAGGACAGAACATTAGCTGGTATATTACCCAAGAAACCAAAGATAGTATACCGAAAAGCGCCCAATCTACGACACCTTTTAGTACATAATGTTATTAACCCCCCTAAGACGACTCGGATTTTTCCAGACATGAAAGGGTTTTATAAGTGCCAAAAATGCCTACCATGTAGGGTCACCAAGAAACAACCCCGGAAAAGGGAAACCTTTAAATCAAGATCAGACCATAAACAATACCAGATCAGGGAACTCATTACCTGTCAGAGTACGCACGTGACCTATGTCATCAAGTGCCCGTGCCAAATGCAATATGTGGGGAGAACCACCCGACCCCTATATGTGAGAATACGGGAACACATTAAAAACATCAAAAAAGGGTTCCCAAAACACCATCTTTCCCGCCACTTCGACACAGTACACAACCGGGACCCCACGGGAATGATCTTCTATGGGATTGACTGTGTGAGGGATCACTGGCGAGGGGGCAACAAAACCACACTTATATCACAAAACGAAACCGCATGGATATACAGGCTGAGGTCCCTTGCTCCGAGGGGCCTCAACCTGGATATCGACTTAAACTGTTTTCTGGCTAACCCGTGAGGGATAGGGGTATACATACTTATATCTGGGAACACTCATCGTCTTTTCCCTCTATGGATATAAGGTGTAAGGTAGTGCATACATAGCCCTTTAACCACCTACACCAAGAACATGGGGGCGACCCCAAATCCCTCTCTAGAATTTATTTAAACCCTAAAAGGCCGTATCCCCAAATATTTGAAATACAGAAACCTCTGTATACTTTCACTATAAATAATACTGGTGGTTTCGACTCGTAACAATATGTGTACATTATTCCCAAGGAGGGCCTCTCTTAGAACATTGAAACATTGGGGTTTTATAAATACCCCTTATAAGGCTAACTACTGGGCAAGTGCCCAAGGCCCGAGATGAGTGAAAACCAGGGAATACTAGTAACACGTCCCCTTCTTTCCCCTTTTTCTTCCCCCCCCCCCCCTCTTTAGTAGGGATCATATTAGGACAATCACCTGATGATATATTATGGTGGTAGAGGGGGGGTATCAAGTGTTTGAGAGCAAGTCTATGGAAAGGGTTTCTCCTTCACGAATTTGGTCCACAATAAGTTTCACGGTTTTTCCATACTTACTGTTTTACAATGTTCTGGGTATATACTTATATTTATACGTTTTATTTTTTTCTAATTATTTGTTTTAGATCCTTTTATCGCTCATTTGATCTAGGGACAATGTATTTATTATATAGGATGGCAATGTAGCTTCTAACCCAGTAGTTGGGTTTGCAATTACGAGTAAAGGTGAATGATCATCCCTACTGACACTCCAGACGAGGTGGGAGTGTCACCCGGCCTTGGCATGATAGGATTGGATGGGGTAAAAACACAGGGCAGATCTAGACTGACGGCTCCTTAAATGGACGTAGCGCGTGGCGTGCTGGCATCGTTGCTGAAGACGTCTATGACGAAACGCGTACAACGACGCCACGCACGCTACGTCACTTCCAGTTACGGACCCTAGCTGGAACGCAGGTGGAGCGCAAACAGCTCCAACCAGCGGCACGCGATTTTCACACCGCTACGGGTCTGCTCTCAGGCTCCTTTCTGAGCTAGCCTATGGTTTTTATACATTTAAGTTTGTTTTTATGAATTTAAGTTTGTTTTATACATTTTACTCCGCTGTTTGCTGATGGAGTTTTTTTGAATAAAAGCCTTTATACATACTACACCATGGAAGCTTCCTATTTTTTCTTTCCATGAGGGAGCCATTGTGAACATTCTACCCACTAGTAGGAAGTCACCTGGATACCCGGTAGGACGGCGGGGGAGAGAGAATTGGGATTGGAATACCCCATGCAACCAGTTCCATCTGAAATCGGAGGACCCGGGAATCTATTGGGAAAACCAACGGAAACCATCCAGTATAGCCCGCTCGATTAACGTGGAGAAAAGACCGTGACTGAGACATCTTATGCTGGTTGCCCCTCTTCGGGGTTATTGGATCTGGTGAGTGGGGATCCGCAAGGGGGTGCACAAAAGTCACAGGAATTATCTGAGAGCACTCAAGTCACGAAATTGTTTGGAACACTGGATTTGAACAAGTTTTTTACCCTAAGGACTATAATCACTGAAAAACTGTTAATACTGGTTTTCTTTGCACTTATTTTGATCACAATATGTTTATTTGCACTAATTTTGACCACAATATGTAATTTTATGGATGTTTATGGATGTTTATTTTGCACGGGCAGTAGAGTGTTTGGATTATTTTGGCAGCAGAGCATACATAAGGTTACACACATATGGTATAGGTATCTCACCTAGTGGTGGCATATGTACCACAGTTACAGGGGCCTCAGCCCACACCCCATAAAATAAGGTCTGTATGAACCACCACTGGAGACATTATCTCTGTTGATATATGTGGAGGCATGTGGATATATGTGTGTGTATGTGCAGGTACAGACATATATACCCTCACGGTAACAAAGCTCTTCCTTGGTAGCCACCAGGCACCTCCATTAGGATTTATTGAGGGCAACTACCCGTGTACACCACAACCACCCTTCCCATCTAGTACCCCATAGGAAGCGCCACAACCCTTGTTATATATATTTCTAGTCAATAGAGAATCCCTAGGGAAGCTCTTTTAAGGGAGGCAGCATACCTAACCTATTGTTCTAAGCGCAGCCCTTTGTTTTTAATTCTATACATGCATAAGAGGCACCAGATATCTGATTTTTAATGTGACATTTCAGTGACATTATTCACATATACCAGAAACAAGATAAATAGGAACAGATTTTATTTAATTGAAAAAAAAAAAATTACACTAAAGTTTGTTCCTATTTAACCCCCTACTGACTCTTATACTAATCAGCTGTAATTAGCTTTGTTTTAATTAACCTATTACCCTTTTCCTATTTGTATGTTTCTAAGCATTATTATTTAAACTTATTTTTTTTAATTTGTATTCATTATGTTCTTTAATTCTTTAGTGTAGCAATAAAAAATTTTCAAGAAAAGCCTTTATTTGTAATTTTCTAAAAATTTATAAACATTGTTTATAAACATTGATCAGACAGGAGAGAGAGAGATACAAAGTAACATTGTTTATAAACATTGATCAGACTGGAGAGAGAGAGATACAAAGTAACATTGTTTATAAACATTGATCAGACTGGAGAGAGAGAGATACAAAGTAACATTGTTTATAAACATTGATTAGACTGGAGAGAGAGAGATACACAGTAACATTTTCTTTCTCCTGTTTGATCAATGTTTATAAACAATGGTACTTTGATCTCTCTATCTCCCATCTGAAAATTTTTTATAAACAATATTACTTTATATCTTGCTATCTCCCGTCTGAACAATGTTTATAAACAATGCTACTTTATATCACTCGTCTGAACAATGTTTATAAACAATATTACTTTATATCTCGCTATCTAATGTCTGATCAATGTTTATAAACAATGTTACTTTGTATCTTTCCATCTCTTGTCTGGTCAATGTTTATAAACAATGTTACTTTGTATCTCTTTATCTCCTGTCTGAACAATGTTTATAAACAATGTTACTTTGTATCTCTCTATCTCCTGTCTGAACAATGTTTATAAACAATGTTACTTTGTATCTCTCTATCTCCTATCTGAATAATGTTTATAAACAATGTTACTTTGTAGAGTAGATGTGATGACAGAATGTACACAATATAAAATATGTACATCCACATCTCTTCTCAGGTTGGTTTTCATTGCAGTCTGGCCCCTCTACAAAATAGAGTAGAACAGGACGTGTCTTTTTATGTCTTTGGATGAACACATCACAGATCAGGCTACTAATCTTTCTGCCCGCGGCCTTGGTTTACTTTACACGCGTCACAAAGCCCCCCGCAGCTCAGAGAGAGATGGGGCTCACACTGCTGTAAACAGACACAGAGTCTATTTCTGGATATATTTGTATCTGAGGGACGCTGAGCTTGTGTATGTGCAGAGGCAGACATAGACAAACGTTTGCCTGTATGCAGCTGATTGTCTTGTCATGATGCTGGATGAGCAATCGGTGGTTATAGAAACAGAAATGAATTGGTAAAAGATGGTCCAAAGGAGCCCTTACTTACTGCCGGTATAGTGTGCAATGATCCTCCGGGCACCCAGCGGGATATAGTGGGGCAAGAATCTCCACCGCCTGTGATATGATTGGCCCCATAGGAAGGTCCATCCGGAAAGTATTCACAGGGCTTCA
Organism: Aquarana catesbeiana; assembly: GCF_042186555.1. NCBI lineage: Eukaryota > Metazoa > Chordata > Amphibia > Anura > Ranidae > Aquarana > Aquarana catesbeiana. The sequence goes on from NC_133330.1 coordinate 341,044,100, forward strand.
CTTTTTCCACATTTTGTTATGTTACAGCCTTATTCCAAAATGGATTAAATTCATTATTTTCCTCAAAATTCTACAAACAATCCCCCATAATGACAAGAGAAAAACGTTTGTTTGAAATCTTTGCAAATTTATTAAAAATAAAAAAGGAAAAAATCCCATGTACATAAGTATCACAGACTCCTCCCATGTACATAAGTATCACAGACTCCTCCCATGTACATAAGTATCACAGACCCCTCCCATGTACATAAGTATCACAGACTCCTCCCATGTACATAAGTATCACAGACTCCTCCCATGTACATAAGTATCACAGGCTCCTCCCATGTACATAAGTATCACAGGCTCCTCCCATGTACATAAGTATCACAGGCTCCTCCCATGTACATAAGTATCACAGGCTCCTCCCATGTACATAAGTATCACAGACTCCTCCCATGTACATAAGTATCACAGACTCCTCCCATGTACATAAGTATCACAGGCTCCTCCCATGTACATAAGTATCACAGGCTCCTCCCATGTACATAAGTATCACAGACTCCTCCCATGTACATAAGTATCACAGACTGCTCCCATATACATAAGTATCACAGGCTCATCCCATGTACATAAGTATCACAGGCTCCTCCCATGTACATAAGCATCACAGGCTCCTCCCATGTACATAAGTATCACAGGCTCCTCCCATGTGCATAAGCATCACAGACTCCTCCCATGTACATAAGTATCACAGGCTCGTCCCATGTACATAAGTATCACAGCCTTTGCTCAATACTTTGGTGAAGCTCCTTTGGCACCAATTACAGCCTCAAGTCTTGTTGAATATGATGCTACAAGCTTGGCACACCTATTTTTGGTCAGTTTCTCTCATTCTTCTTTGCAGGACCTCTCAAGCTCCATCAGGTTGGATGGGGAGCGTCGGTGCACAGCCAATTTCAGATCTCTCCAGAGATGTTCAATTGGGTTCAAGTCTGGGCTCTGGCTGGGCCACCGAAGGACATTCACAGAGTTGTCCCATAGGCACTCCTTTGTTATCTTGGCTGTGTGCTTAGGGTCATTGTCCTGTTGGAAGATGAACCTTCACCCCAGTCTGAGGTCCAGAGCGCTCTGGAGCAGGTTTTAATCAAGGATGTCTGTGTACATTGCTGCATTCATCTTTCCCTCGCTCCTGACTAGTCTCCCAGTTCCTGCTGCTAAAAAACATCCTCACAGCACAATGATGCCCCCACCATGTTTCACTGTAGGGATGGTATTGGCCAGGTGATGAGCGGTGCCTGGTTTCCTCCAGACATGACGCTTACCATTCAGGCCAAAGAGTTCGATCTTGGTTTCATCAGACCAGAGAATTTTGTTTCTCATGGTCTGAGAGTCCTTCAGGTGCCTTTTGGCAAACCCCAGGTGGCCTGTCATGTGCCTTTTACTGAGGAGTGGCTTCCATCTGGCCACTCTACCATACAGGCCTGATTGGTGGAGTGCTGCAGAGATGGTTGTTCTTCTGGAAGGTTCTCCTCTCTCCACAGAGAAATGCTGGAGCTCTGTCAGAGTGACCATCGGGTTCTTGGTCACCTCCCTGACTAAGGCCCTTCTGCCACCCGGGTGGCCCGTTCTAGGAAGAGTCCTGGTGGTTCAAACTTCTTCCATCTACGGATGATGGAGGCCACTGTGCTCATTGGAACCTTCAATGCTGCAGAAATATTTCTGTACCCTTCCCCAGATCTGTGCCTCCATACAATCCTGTCTCGGAGGTCTACAGACAACTCCTTGGACTTCATGGCTTGGTTTGTGCTCTGACATGCACTGTTAGCTGTGGGACCTTCTATAGACAGGTGTGTGCCTTTCCAAATCATGTCCAATCAACTGAATTTACCACAGGTGGACTCCAAGCAAGTTGTAGAAACATCTCAAGGATGATCAGTGGAAACAGGAGGCACCTGAGCTCAATTTTGAGTGTCATGGCAAAGGCTGTGATACTTATGTACATGGGAGGAACCTGTGATACTTATGTACATGGGAGGAGCCTGTGATACTTATGTACATGGGAGGAGCCTGTGATACTTATTTACATGGGAGGAGTCTGTGATACTTATGTATACATGGGAGGAGTCTGTGATACTTATGTACATGGGAGGAGCCTGTGATATGTATGTACATGGGAGGAGCCTGTGATATGTATGTACATGGGAGGAGCCTGTGATATGTATGTACATGGGAGGAGCCTGTGATATGTATGTACATGGGAGGAGTCTGTGATACTTATGTACATGGGAGGAGCCTGTGATATGTATGTACATGGGAGGAGCCTGTGATACGTATGTACATGGGAGGAGTCTGTGATACTTATGTACATGGGAGGAGCCTGTGATATGTATGTACATGGGAGGAGTCTGTGATACTTATGTACATGGGATGCTCTCATTTTTTATTTTTTATTAAATTTGCAAAGATTTCAAACAAACTTCTCTCAGGTTGTTATTATGGGGGATTGTTTGTAGAATTTTGAGGAAAATGAATGAATTGAATCTATTTTGGAATAAGGTTGCAACATTACAAAATGTGGAAAAAGTGAAGAGCTGTGAATACTTTCCAGATGCACTGTAGGCGCTATCCTCAACCAGTTCAGCTCCCATCCTTCTACACCCCTATATTTACATTTCTGCTATGGGCCGGTTTATAACTTTATATAAGATAACAAAATGATACATATATTGTTTTTTTAGGACAAACAAGGCTTTCTTATAATGATATTGTCTTGGAAAAAATATTTAATTTTTTACCCAATCCATAGACAAACAAAAAGTAACAAGAATTACAAAAACGCACTGTTTCTATACTTTTGTAGTAACCTCTTAGATAGGCTGCTAGTAAGAATTAGACACATTTAGTTCTTGTGTAATCAGCAGAGTAGCATATGATTGCTTTGGTCTGCTCTGGGCTCTGCAGGCTGTGAGTTCGCTTGCTTCCTCCTGTTTTCTGGAGGCTTCCAAAATGTAGAGGGTGGGAGAATCAAATGAGCAGCCTGAATATGTATGCAACTCCAGCCAATCCTTGGGGAAAGGTGCCCAGATGGTGACTGGGAGAGTGTATAAATAGTCCAGAGCCTGGGAAAGCAGGGTTCTTCCCCAGGAGGAGAGGTCCCCAGCTGGAGGGGCTGCTGCCCTTTCTGGCAGTTCATCTGAAGATCTTGGTAGTCTCATCAAGGTCCCAGATGTGCAGAGCTGCAGGGGGGGGGGGGTCTATGCTGCTGCATGTTCCTAGAGAGCTAAAAGAGGGTTTTCACTGGGGATCTGATCTGGGGGCTCACAGAGGAGTGTGCCTGAATCTGGAGGGAGACATCCAAGTCTCAGGGACACTGTGAGTACAAACCCAAGAGAGGGATCCTAGTGGCTGTTGCTGCTGTTAACCCCTGATGCACTCAGTAAGGCTTGCCTGGTCTGGAACATTGCGTGGTCTGGAACATTGCGTGGTCTGGAACATTGCCTGGTCTGGAACATTGCCTGGTCTGGAACATTGTTTATGGCGTCCCAGTGCTCTTCACTTCATGTCCTACTGCTCAAGGGACTCTTCTGAGAAGCAGCTCCAAAGGGAAGAGTGTCCTCACATTCCTGTTCAAGTGTTCCAGAGTATCTCATAGCTCCCTTGAGCCTCATCCAAGTTACTTTGAAATATACTTTAATAAAAGGCAACCCGCAGACTGTTTACTGAGCCAGAGGAGGGAATGTTGCTGTTTGCTTGGCTGCTCTACACAAAGGGAAAAGAATCTGGGACACGACTCAGCAGCCCTTGCGGGGTTAGCGCTACACTTTGATCAGTGTTAGTTGAAAAAAAAAAAGTATTACCTTAGATATAAAGTATACATTTTATTCTACCTTCTTGCCCCATTTAAAATGTCACTAAAGTTATAATTCTTGTACAAAGCAAAGTTATTTACAAAATGAGGCTTTTCTTCTCAATTTTTTTTTTATTGCAACACTAAAGAATTAAAGAACATAATGATTAAAAATGAAAAAAATAAGTTTATATAATAATGCTTAGAAACTTAGAAAAAATTCAGGGGAAGCACGGTTATTTAGGGCTGATTAGGCTGTTTGATCAATGTTTATAAACAATGTTACTTTGTATCTCTCTATCTCCTGTCTGATCAATGTTTATAAACAATGTTACTTTGTATCTCTCTATCTCCCGTCTGATCAATGTTTGTAAACAATGTTACTTTGTATCTCTCTATCTCCCATCTGATCAATGTTTATAAACAATGTTACTTTGTATCTCTCTATCTCCCGTCTGATCAATGTTTGTAAACAATGTTACTTTGTATCTCTCTATCTCCCATCTGATCAATGTTTATAAACAATGTTACTTTGTATCTCTCTATCTCCCGTCTGATCAATGTTTATAAACAATGTTACTTTGTATCTCTCTATCTCCCGTCTGATCAATGTTTGTAAACAATGTTACTTTGTATCTCTCTATCTCCCATCTGATCAATGTTTATAAACAATGTTACTTTGTATCTCTCTATCTCCCGTCTGATCAATGTTTGTAAACAATGTTACTTTGTATCTCTCTATCTCCAGTCTGATCAATGTTTATAAACAATGTTACTTTGTATCTCTCTATCTCCCGTCTGATCAATGTTTATAAACAGTGTTACTTTGTATCTCTCTATCTCCCGTTTGATCAATGTTTATAAACAATGTTACTTTGTATCTCTCTATCTCCCGTCTGATCAATGTTTATAAACAATGTTACTTTGTATCTCTCTATCTCCCGTCTGATCAATGTTTGTAAACAATGTTACTTTGTATCTCTCTATCTCCCATCTGATCAATGTTTATAAACAATGTTACTTTGTATCTCTCTATCTCCCGTCTGATCAATGTTTGTAAACAATGTTACTTTGTATCTCTCTATCTCCAGTCTGATCAATGTTTATAAACAATGTTACTTTGTATCTCTCTATCTCCCGTCTGATCAATGTTTATAAACAGTGTTACTTTGTATCTCTCTATCTCCCGTTTGATCAATGTTTATAAACAATGTTACTTTGTATCTCTCTATCTCCCGTCTGATCAATGTTTATAAACAATGTTACTTTGTATCTCTCTATCTCCCGTCTGATCAATGTTTATAAACAATGTTACTTTGTATCTCTCTATCTCCCTTCTGAGTAATGCTTATAAATAATGTTACTTACTTATATTTGAGATACAAAGTAAAATAGTTTAAACACTGTTTAGAAGGGAGGTAGAGAGATACAAAGTAACATTGTTTATAAACATTGATCAGACAGGAGATAGAAAGATACAAAGTAACATTGTTTATAAACATTCATCAGGCAGGAGATAGAGAGATAAAAGTAACATTTGGAAACAAAGTCTGGACAGCCGTACACTGCTTCAGTTACCTCGAAACAGAATCAGCTAACGCCTATCACACCCTTACTGATGCTTAGTCTTAGCTACAAAGTAACATTGTTTATAAACATTGTTCAGAAGGGAGATAGAGAGATACAAAGTAACTTTGTTTATGAACATTGATCAGACAGGAGATGGAGAGATACAAAGTAACATTGTTTATAAATATTGTTCAGAAGTAATATTTTTACCATTCTATCCACTCTGTTTCATTCTCTGCAGATCAAACAGCTGAGTTTATATTTATATATATATATATGTCAGTTAAAGAAAAATACCTTTTTTGTTTTTTCAATAATACATTAATATTTGTTCGTGTTTGACCCCCGCATATTAACTCTTACACTAATCAGCCCTATTTAAGTTTGCTTCCCCTTAACTATTATTTTCCTGATGATTTTTTTTTTCTATTTCTATTTTTCTAAGTAATAATAATCAAACTTTTTTCCATTTATAATTATTATGTTCTTTAATTCTTTAGTGTTGCATAAAACAAATTGAAAAGAAAAGCCATTATGTGTAATTTTGTAAGTCATTTTGCAGCTCTTTGTACCAGAAATTGTAACATTAGTGTCATTTTAAAACAAGACAAAAGAGAATCACATTTATACATTTCATCTTCAGTAAAACTTTCTTTTTTTTTTTTTTTTTTTTTTTTTAGCTATCAAAGTAGACACAAATTATGTTTTTTGAATTGTTTCCTCTTTTGTCCATGGATTACATAAAAACGAAATTGTTTTGGGAAGACCACAAGAAATCCTTGTTTGTCCTAGAAAACAATCTACAGTATGTATCACTGTGTTATCTTAGATAGTGATGGCTGAATCAATAGGACCACGGCAGAAATGTAACAATTGCTCTGGTCTACAGGGGGTGTAGAGGGGTGAGAGATGAACTGGTTGAGGATAGTGCCTACCTTCCTATTAGACCAGTGATGTTCATCTCTCACCCCTCTACACCCCCTGTAGACCAGAGCAATTGTTACATTTCTGCCGTGGTCCTATTGATTCAGCCATCACTATCTAAGATAACACAGTGATACATACTGTAGATTGTTTTCTAGGACAAACAAGGATTTCTTGTGGTCTTCCCAAAACAATTTTGTTTTTATGTAATCCATGGACAAAAGAGGAAACAATTCAAAAAACATAATTTTTGTCTACTTTGATAGCTAAAAAAAAAAAAAGAAAGTTTTACTGAAGATGAAAAGTATAAATGTGATTCTCTCTTTTAACAGGTTTTCTTCTAAGATTGTCCTGTATTTGTCTCCATCCATCTTCCCATCAACTCTGACCAGCTTTCCTGTCCCTGCTGAAGAAAAGCATCCCCACCACATGATGCTGCCACCACCATGTTTCACGGTGGGGATGGTGTGTTCAGGGTGATGTGTAGTGTTAGTTTTCCCCCCACACATAGCGTTTGATTTTAGGACAAAAAGTTGAATTTTGGTCTTATCTGACCAGAGCACCTTCTTCCACATGCTTGCTGTGTCCTCCACATGGCTTCTCACAAACTACAAACAGGACTTCTTATGACTTTCTTTCACCAATGTCTTTCTTCTTGTCACTCTTCCATAAAGGGCAGATTTGTGGAGAACACGACTAATAGTTGTCCTGTGGACAGATTCTCCCACCTGAGCTGTGGATCTCTGCAGCTCCTCCAGAGTTACCATGGACCTCTTGGCTCTTCTCTGATGAATGCTCTCCTTGCCCGGCCGGTCAGTTTAGGTGGAGGGCCATGTCTTGGTAGGTTTGCTGTTGTGCCATACTCTTTCCATTTTCGGATGATGGATTGAACAGAGCTCTGTGAGATGTTCAAAGCTCGGGAGATTTTTTTTATAACCTAACCCTGCTTTATACTTCTCCACAACTTTATCCCTGACCTGTCTGGTGTGTTCCTTGGCCTTCATGATGCTTTTTGTTCACTAAAGTTCTCTAACAAATTTCTGAGGGCTTCACAGAACAGCTGTATTTATACTGAGATTATGCACAGGTGCACTCTATTTACTAATTAGGTGACTTCTGAAGGCAATTGGTTCCATTAGATCTTAGTTAGGGGTATCAGAGTAAAGGGGGCTGAATACAAATGCCACCCCCCCCCCACACTTCTCAGATATTTATTTGTAAAAAAAATTGAAAACCATTTATCATTTTACTTCCACTTCACAATTATGTGCCACTTTGTGTTGGTCTATCACATAAAATCCCAATAAAATACATTTACATTTTTGGTTGTAACATGACAAAATGTGGAAAATTTCAAGGGGTGTGAATACTTTTTCAAGGCACTGTATGTGGAATAGAACATAGTGATAAACAAATGATACATGCATTAAATTTCTCAGAGATGCATACAATAGAAGCCCATCATGGAAAGCCCTCTTACCTTAATAATAATATCATTAAACCCAAAAAATAGTTTTATATTGATTTTACTATTTTTGGGGTTTAATGATATTATTATTAAGGTAAGAGGACCTTCCATGATGGGCTTCTATTGTATGCATCTCTGAGAAATTGAATGGATGTATCATTTGTTTATTGCAATGCTCTATTCCATATATATATAATGTGTGTGTGCTGCTTGGCACCTTTTTGATTGATGAATGCCAGTCTCCGTTGTGACCAAACTGTTGTCTTTAACTTTTAGTGATTATGTATGCAGTACCTCTAAGAGACTCCTGAGGAAGCCATAGTTTGGCGAAACATGTAGAGCCGAAGTCACTGGATCTGTACCAGAACTGCATGGATATTATACGATGGTGGTTTTTATGAAATATTGATTTTAAAATGTTTAAATAAAATGTTGTTACTTTTATAATAATTTGTCTGTGTGGCACCTTAACTGCTTCCGGACCAGCCGCCGCAGTTATACTGCAGCAGGTGTTCTCCCCTGGGCGAGCCGTCGTAGCTATACGTTCTTTAGGACGCTGTAGGAGGCCCACACGCGTGCCCGCAGCGTGTCCCCGGAGCTGATGCGAGTGACCGGAGGGCGCAATGACCGCTGAGGCCCCCGCAATCACTTGTGACAGAGCGAGAACCGGGATCTGTGTGTGTAAACACACAAATCCCGATTCTGTCAGGGGAGAGCGATCGTGTCTTCATACTAAGTATGAAGACCGATCGGTCTCCTCCCCTGGTCAGTCCCCTCCCCCCTACAGTTAGAACACACAGTCAAGGAACACAGTTAACCCCTTGATCGCCCCCTAGTGTTAACCCCTTCCCTGCCAGTGACATTTACACAATAATCAGTGCATTTTTATAGCACTGATCGCTGTATAAATGTCACCGGTCCCAAAAATGTGTCAAAAGTGTCCGATTTGTCCGCCGCAATATCGCAGTACCGCTAAAAATCGCAAGATCGCCACTATTATTAGTAAAAAATAAATAAATAAATAAATATTTTGTAGATGTGATAACGTTTGCGCAAACCAATCAATATACGCTTATTGCGATTTTTTTTACCAAAAATATGTAGAAGAATACATATCGACCCAAACTGAGGAAAAAATTATTTTAAAAAAATAAATAAATTGGTATATTTATTATAGCAAAAACGAAAAGATAGAGGGGGTTATTTACGAAAGGCATATACACGTTGCACTACAAGTGCACTTGGAAGAACAGTCGCTTTAAATCTGAGGGGTAGATCTGAAATTTTCCGCATTGAGGGGCCAATGGACAGGGCCATGTATTGTAAAATCTTGGATGAGAACCTTCTTCCCTCATCCAGAACACTGAAGATGGGTCATGGATGGGTCTTCCAGCAGTGCCGTATCGCAAAAAAAGGCCTGGTCTTGAAAGGGGCGGGGGGGCCTTCATTACCAGGCCATTTTTTTACAATACGGCACTGCGTTATTTTAACCGACAATTGCGCGGTCGTGCGAAGCTGCACCCAAATAAAATGTATGGCTTTTTTTTTCCCACAAATAGAAATTTCTTTTGGTGGTATTTGATCACCTCTGCGTTTTTTTTTTTTTTTTTTGTTTTTTTTTATTGTTTTTTTTTGTTTGTTTTTTTTGCACTATAAACAAAAAAAAAAACAATTTTGCAAAAAAAAAAAAAAAAAAATTTTTTTACTTTCTGCTACAAAACATCCAATAAAAAAAAATAAAAAAATGAAATTTCTTCATCAATTTAGACTAATATCTTTACTGTTACATGTTTCTGTTAAAATAAAAATAAAACACAATACGTGCATATTGATTGGTTTGCGCAAAAGTTATAACGTCAACAAACTATAGTATATTATTTATTTATTACTAGTAATGGCGGCAATCAGCGACTTACTGCGATATTGCGGTGGACAAATCGGACACCGAATTTGATGTTTTTGACACTTTTTGGGGACCAGTGACACCAATACAGTGATCAGTGCCAGTGGCGTCGCTAGGGGGTGGCTTTTGGGGCTATAGCCCCGAATCTGGGGCCCATAGCCACGGAATCTCTGCAGGAGTCCCCAAGGGGAGGGAAAGTTCTCTGGGGACCCTGATGCAAGGGGGAGGGCTCTCTGGGGACTCTGATTTTAAGGGGGAGGGCTCTCTGGGGACCCTAATGTAAGGGGGGCTCTCTGGGGACTCTGATTTTAGGGGGAAGGCTCTCTGAAGACCCTAATGTAAGGGGGAGGGCTCTCTGGGGACTCTGATTTTAGGGGGAAGGCTCTCTGAGGACCCTAATGTAATAGGGAGGGCTCTCTGGGGACCCTAATGTAAGGGGGAGGGCTCTCTGGGGACCCTAATGTAAGGGGGAGGGCTCTCTGGGGACCCTGATGTAAGGGGGAGGGCTCTCTGGGGACCCTAATGTAAGTGGGGGGGCTCTCTGGGGATATACACACACACACATGTATATTACTGTATATACATGTGTATGCCCGCCTAAGCGTATGACTTTCTTTACTATGCTGCTATGAGCTCTAGCCCCAGAACTTTTGTAGACCTAGCAACGCCCCTGTCAGTGCTAAAAACTATGCACTGTCACTGTACTAATGACACTGGCAGGGAAGGGGTTAACATCAGGGGCGATCAAAGGGTTAAATGTGTTCCCTGGGAGTGATTACTAACTGGGGGGGGGGGGGGTGCTTTGACTGGGGGAATGTAAAGAGCTGTGTTCCTGCTTAGCAGGAACACAGGATCAGTACATTCCCCTCTCACAGAACGGCGGCCTGCCTTGTTTACATAGGCAGACTGCCATTCTGCCTTTCTCTCCAACGATCGGCGTGTCCCGGCGTACATCGCGTCTGCATACCTCCCAACATTTTGAGATGGGAATGAGGGACACCTACTTGCAAATGTATGTAGGCATAGGACACGCCCCCTGACACACCCCCTTAAAGGAGAATTAACCCAAGAAAAGGTTAATTAAATCCACAAGGACTTTTTTTTGCCACTTCTATTCCTTCATATTGGCTTTTAACATTTACAAATGCAGCAGTTTTGAATTAAGATGAAATGTTTAGCTCTGGGAAACACTTTTTGATAGATAAAAAGCGCATTTTATATACATCTATATAGATCAGACCAAAATGAGGGACAAATGAGGAGGAAAGAGGGACAGAGGGACATTGCTCCAAATCAGGGACAGTTGGGAGCTATGTGTCTGCCGGACCCGCTGATTGGCTCCCACCGTGTCCAATCACAGTGAGAACGGGTCGCCTGCGGCACGCGTATGCGCACCTCAGATGACGTGACCTGGTACAGAGCGGCCACCCTGACGCAGTATATCTGAGTGGAGCGGTTGCTAAGCGGTTAAATAAAATAACAGTTTACTATGCCTCTCCGTGATGAATGGACACAGGAGTGATTGGTGCCGATCGCTCAGTGTGTTCATTCAGGAAATGAAGGGGCCAGTAAATGACATATCCACTCGCCCATCATCCTTAAACATCCCCCTGTGTGCCCGCAAAAGCTGTCAGCAGAAGAGGAGAAGAGGGAGGTCAGCAGCGCTGCGGGAAAAAGGGGCACACGGGGGGGGGCCCAGACAGCAGATGAAAGGGGCGCAATGTGCTAGAACCAATCCCCCTGCAGTGCAGCCAGAGGGAGAAAGGAGAGGAGAAGCTGGCAGATCTGCAGGGGGAGGCAGAAGAGGATCGTTCTGCAATAAGACAGTACAGCCGGACCTCCTGTTCAGCAGGTCCCCCCCCTTTTGAACTGATGGGGCCCGGGCCCAGTACAGGAGGGCTGGCTGTACTGCCTTATTAGCGGCCCAGGGGAAAGCCGAAAAACATGAATTTGACCCCACTAGTGATTAGAAAAGTGAACGAATGTCCTTTAACAACTTGCTGACCGCCGCACGCCAATATACGTCGGCACAATGGCAGCGGTGGGCAAATGGGCATATCTGTACATCCTATTTAATTGTCGCCGTGTACAGCGTGACCGTGCCCGCGGGTCCCACGGACTCTATGCCCGCTGGTCTCCCGGCGATCGTGTCAAGGAGCCGCAGAACGGGGAGATGCCTATGTAAACAAGGCATTTCCCCGTTCTGCCTAGTGACAAGACAGAGATCACCGCTCCCTGTCATCAGGAGTGGTGATCTCTGTCATGTCAGTGGTAGCCCCTCCCCCCTCACAGTTAGAATCACTCCCTAGGACACACTTAACCCCATGATCGCCCCCTAGTGTTTAACCCCTTCCCTGCCAGTGTCATTTACACAGTAATCAGTGCATTTTTATAGCACTGATCACTGTATAAATGACAATGGTCCCAAAATAGTGTCAAAAGTGTCCGATGTGTCCGCCGCAATGTCGCAGTCACGATAAAAATCAGATCGCCGCCATTACTAACAAAAAAAATGATAATAATAAAAATGCCATAAAACTATCCCCTATTTTGTAGACGCTATAACTTTTCCGCAAACCAATCACTATACGCTTATTGCGATTTTTTTTTTTTTTTACCAAAAATATGTAGAAGAATACATATCGGCCTAAACTGAGGAAAAATTTTTTTTTTATATATTTTTGGGAGATTATTATAGCAAAAAGGAAAAAATATTGTTTTTTTTTAAAAAATTGTCGCTCTTTTTTTGTTTATAGCGCAAAAAATAAAAACCGCAGAGGTGATCAAATACCACCAAAAGAAAGCTCTATTTGTGGGGAAAAAAGAACCTCAATTATGTTTGGGTGCAACGTCGCACGACCGCGCAATTGTCAGTTAAAGCGACGCAGTGCCGAATTGCAAAAAAGTGCTCTGGTCAGGAAGGGGGTAAAATCTTCCGGGGCTGAAGCGGTTAAAATAAAAAAAAGCTGCGACACATGCTCCAGCACAGCCACAGAATCGCCCATGGCCTCGGGTTCCGATCGCCCTCCCGGTGTCATGTCACAGAACCCCCTCCTGGACCATGTCTGTCCCGCAGATATCCCTCATTGCCATTCAACATTCATCTCCATTATTAATTCACGATCGCAGGCTTCTTCAAGTGAGACAGGAAATAGAAAATTGCATTTCTGATCATTAGCATTCCCTAATTGCAGCGAAAAAAGAGAGGAATTGCGGCGGAATGCTGATAAATACGCGGATCTCGTCTTTCTTATTAGAATTATCGCACCGCGCTCTTCTGGAGCAATTAAACCCTCCAATCTCTGCAGATAAACTGGAGGAAGAGCCGTCATAAAATACAACACGATTGTTTACTGTGGAAGCTGCTAATCTGCTTCAAGCCGCCACTTGAGTCGGGAAAGTTTGAGGAAATTCTGAAAGCCGTTCTTTAAAAAGGAGCAAATCCGGAGACTGGCCGAGAGATTTTCTTCTGCCGCTCCGCTATTTCATTCCTAACTAGGGAGGGGCCGAATGGACCCCTGTTCGGTTCGCACCAGAACATTCGAACACTGCGAGAGTTCGGACCCCGAATAACGAACCCCATTAAAGTCAATGGGACCCGAATGTCAAAAATCAAAAGTGCCCAGTTTGAAGGCTTATATGCAACTAATTGGGCATACAATGGTTATAGGGGTCCGGTCCTGCCCTGGGGAAACATGTATCAATAAAGAAAAAAAAGTTTGTGAGGAAACGTCTTTTTCCTGCTTTTAAATGAGCAGTGATTTTTTGATTTTTAAAGTGAAAGCCTAAAAATGAAAAATTCCCTCCAATATAGTGCCTGGGGGGGGGGGGGGGGGGGGGTCCCCCTAGTCTACCTGTAAAGTGGCACATCTGTACCATGTCTAGAACCTGCTGCAGCAATAATTGCATTTATAAAGCCAAAAAAAAAAGACATTTTCCCTGCAGGCTGCCTTTATTTTGCTCAGCAACAGCTGGGAAGCCAATATGAATGATGAGTCCACAATGTAGTGCACTGGGAGCAAGTTTAGAGATTTTTTGGATACATTCTGGTGTCACTTTTGACTTTGGATAGAAGTAACGGGTGCGTAAAAATTGGTCTTTGGGTGTCGGGGGCGCCTTCCCACCGTAACCCTATAGAGATAATCTTGATGAAAGCAAGAATTGGCCTTGCTGTAAAAAAATGCAATGATATGCACCTGTCAAACAAGTGCAGAAAAATTACTCTTTGGGTGTCGGGGGCGCCTTCCCACTGTAACACTATAGAAGTGCTCTTGATGAAGGCAAAAAAAAATCGCAATGATATGCATATGGTTGGTGTTTTTGGCACGTTTGATGTGCCTGAGACACAGTTTGCCGATAGCAACAGTGCAATCTTCTGCAGATGTGCTGAAAAAAGCCCAGACAGCTGAGCTTTGGGGAGATAACAGCTGCAGAATGTGATGGAATAGGGTGGATGCTCTCTACTCTTTCTTGATGTCGGCCTCCTTGGGGTTGTGCCGCCTCACCTTCAGTTTCCTCCTCTGCTCTATCTGGCACCCAAGTCGCATCAGTGACCTCATCATCATCATCTCCATCTCCTCCATCTTCATCAATACCACTGCAGACAACTTGGCAATACGCTGCGACTTGGGGAACATGAAAGCCGATTTGTCTACCAGTGTTCCTCCCTCTCTCTAGGCTCATGTTCCTGTCATCCTCAACCTTAGAACCAACATCTGAATCCAGTAATGGCTGGGCATCATCTAGGAGCAAGTGGCTGACGCTGTGGTCAGATAATTCAGCTGACTCCTCAATGGCTGACGGGGCTATGGCAGGAATACATGTGGACAAGGAAGCAGGTTTACCCACTCTGGCAACTGCAGGGGACTGCACACTTGTCTCTGCTTGTGTGACAGAGGAAGAGGAGGATGAGGAAGGTTTAGTAAGCCAGTCCACCACCTCCTCTGCATGCTGTGGCTGGATAGCATGGGCAAACTCACTAAACAGAGGAAATGATGCCCTGCCTGAGGACTGACCACCACGTCCACCTTTGCCTGTGGACACATTTGTTGCTGGCCCCTTAACAGTACCAAGGAAATGTCTGCCTCTCCTTGTTTTCCTCCCAGACATTATTGGGAGGGAGGGGGCGGTGCTTATAAGCAAATGTAAAGAGGAAGCTGAAATCTGTACGTAGATGCACTTTAATATTCAATGTAAAGAGGTGTTTGGTGCACTTTAATTTGAGTACTCACACTACACAGACACACTCCACAGATACACTATAATATACTGCAATATAATGCGCCAAGCGCACAGTGACGCACAGAACTATATGGCGTTAAACTGGCAGTAATGCACACAAAACTATGTGACGTTAAACTGGCAGTAACGCACACAGAACTATATGGCGTTAAACTGGCAGTAACGCACGCAAAACGATATGGTGTTAAACTGGCAGTAACGCACACAGAACTATATGGCGTTAAACTGGCAGTAATGCACACAGAAGTAAATGGCGTTAAACTGGCAGTAATGCACACAGAGCTATATGGCGTTAAACTGGCAGTAACACACACAGAACTATATGGCGTTAAACTGGCAGTAACGCACACAGAAGTAAGTGGCATTAAACTGGCAGTAACGCAATCAAATAGATGGTGTTCAACCGTCACTACACTGACGCTATCTGAACTGTCCCTACTCTAGCTATACACTAGTGTAAAGATTACTGACACTGTTTATATGGCGTTAAACTGGCAATAACGCACGCAAAACTATATGGTGTTAAACTGGCAGTAACGCACACAAAACGATATGGCGTTACACTGGCAGTAACGCACACAGAATTAAATGGCGTTAAACTGGCAGTAACGCACACAGAACTATATGGCATTAAACTGGCAGTGACGCACACAGAACTATATGGCATTAAACTGGCAGTGACGCACACAAAACTATATGGCATTAAACTGGCAGCAACGCACGCAAATCTATATGGCGTTAAACTGTCAGTAATGCACACAGAAGTAAATGGCGTTAAACTGGCAGTAACGCACACAGAAGTGGCGTTAAACTGGCAGTAACGCAATCAAATAGACGGTGTTCAACCGTCACTACACTGACGCTATCTGAACTGTCCCTGCTCTAGCTATACACTATGCAAAGCTGAATGATGGTCCTCCTCACTACACTCACACTATCCCTAGACTGACACTAAACTAATATTCTACACTGCCAACCATCAGGGGGGTACAGCTGTTACAACTGTTAGGGGCCCGCCTGGGCCAGAAGAAGGCAGGATGGGTGAAGGGATCCGTGATGTGCAGTAGAGAAACTATCTCACAGTTTCTGCAGTTCTCGTGTCATTGAGGAGTTGAACTGCCTGTGCAAACTCTATAGGATCCAGGTATGGCCTCATGCTAGCAGTAGTGACACTGACCCTAGCCAAATGCAAAACTAGTGAAAAACTGTCAGAAAAGGTGAGTATTTTCGGGGTGTCTTTGAATTCAGCCCTCTGTAGGGTGATAATTTTCATTTCCATCAAGGGATGTGGCATCCTTTCCTTCCTAACACATTACCCAGTCCATACCAGTATAGCTATCCAGCATGAGATTTTTCCCCATTGAGATCTGATGTGTTTTCAAAGTGTTCCTTTCATTATTTTGAGCAGTGTATAATGTTTGGGGGTTTTATGTAATCTTCAGGCCTAAAATTATTTTTTAACTGCTTGCCGACCAGCCGGCGTCATTATACTGCGGCAGGTCGGCTCTCCTGTGCAAACAGCCATAGGTGTACGTCGGTGTTTGCACAGGAGACATGCCGCGGGGGCGTGCCCGCGGGTCCACCAGACTCGATGTCCGCCGGCGACCCACCATCGCGGTGTACAGAGGCAGAATAGAGAACTGCCTATGTAAACAAGGCGATTCCCCGTTCTACCAGATGACATGTCAGAGATCTTCTGTTCCCAGTGATCGGGAACAGTGATCTCTGTCATGTCCCTGAAAGCCCATCCCCCCTTACAGTTAGAACACACTGAGGGAACACACTTAACCCCTTGATCGCCCCCTAGTGTTAACCACTTCCCTGTACTTTTTACATTGATCAGGGCATTTTTATAGCACTGATCAATGTAATAATGTCACTGACCTCCAAAAAGTGTCATTTTGGGTCAGATTTATCCGCCATAATGTCGCAGTCCCGCTAAAAATCGCAGATTGCCACCATTACCAATAAAAACAATAAAAAAAAATTAAAAAGTTAAATATATCCCATAGTTTATAGACACCATAACTTTTGCGCAAACCAATCAACATACACCTACTGGGATTTTTCTTACCAAAAATATGTAGAAGAATACATATCAGCCTAAACTGATGAATAAATTTGTTTTTTTATATTTGTTTTATTTGGATATGTATTATAGCAGAAAGTTAAAAAAAGAATATTTTTTTCAAAATTGTTGCTCTATTTTTGTTTATAGTGCAGAAAATAAAAACCGCAGAGGTGATCAAATACCACCAAAAGAAAGCTCTATTTGTGGGGAAAAAAAAGGACGTCAATTTTGTTTGGGTACAGCGTCGCACGACCGCGCAATTGTCAGTTAAAGCGACACAGTGCCGTATCGCAAAAAATTGGCCCGGTCATTAAGGGGGCAAATCCTTCCGGGTGGCTGAAATTTTTAAACATGTGCGGAAAGAAATGCAAAAACGTCTCTGGAAGCGAAAGGGTTAAAGAGTTCCAGTGTCTCTCCTTGGCCTGGCTGTGCTGCCTGGAAGGAGGTGCTCTGAGCGGTTCTTTAGAGAAAGACAAGACAATAGTCTCCAGGACATGATAACAAGGGACACCCCCTCCTGTGTCCTGTGAATGGATGGAGAGCGAACGTTGTCCTGGGGCCACTTCTAGTCTGCGGAGTGATTGAGCCTTTTCTTATGTGGATTGGTAATGCGTGTCTACGAGCTCCAGCCGTGCCAAGCTTTGCCCTTTCCTGCGCTCAGCATGTCTTGTTAATACAATACAAATGAAATCCAAAGCCGGCTCTGTGGGAGGACATGGAAGTGATTGCACTCAGCGGGACCCGACCTTTTTCCGGGGCTCCTGATAGGCTCCTTATGTCGTTACGGTACTCGGATCGCGCTCTTAGGGGCCGCACGCCGCCTTCCTTAACGGAGAGGAAGAAAGCGACTCTGATTACTGTGACATTGGAGCTTCTTTGACATCGGGAGTTACACAATGACCGCTCCGGACGCCAAGGAGAACCACTTAAAGGGGTTGTAAAGTCAGAAGGTTTTTATTTTTATCTTAATGCATTCTTTGCATTAACCACTTCAATACCGGGGGGGGGGGGGGGGGGGGTGGGGGGGGGGGGGCACTTTCCTCCCTTCCTGCCCAGGCCAATTTTCAGCTTTCAGCGCTGTCACTTTTTAAATGACAATTGCGCGGTCATGCTACACTGTACCCAAACTAACTTTTTATCATTTTGTTCCCACAAATAGAGCTTTATTTTGGTGGTATTTGATCACGTCTGCGGTTTTTATTTTTTGCTAAACGAATAAAATAAGACCAAATTAAAGAAAAAAAAAAGTTTTTCTTTTGTTTTTGTTATACAATTTTGTAAATAAGTAAGTTTTCTCCTTCACTGATGGGCACTAATAAGGTGGCACCAATGAGATGGCACAGATGAGGTGGCACTGATGGGCACTGATAGACGGCACTGATGGGCACTGATAGGCAGCACTAATAGGTGGCACTGATATGCGGCACTGATGGGCACTGATAGACGGCACTGATGGGCACTGATAGGCAGCACTAATAGGTGGCACTGATATGCGGCACTGATGGGCACTCAGGTGGCACTGGTGGGCACTGATAGGTGACAATGATGGGCACTGAAAGGCTGCACTGATGGATACTTATGGGTGGCACTGATAGACGGCACTGCTGGGCACTGCTGGGCACTGATAGGCAGCACTGATGGGCACTGAAAGGTGGCATTGATGGGCACTGATGGCTGGCACTGGATTTCACTGATAGGCATCACTGGCACTGGCAGGCATTTTTCAATGGCACTGATTGGCAGCTGCCTGGACACTGATTGGCATTTCCCTGGTGGTCCAGTGTGGTGGCCATCCCTGGTGGTCCTGGGTGGGCATCCGAGGGGGAGCTGCGCTGACAAACACTCAGCACAGACCCCCCTGTCAGGAGAGCAGCCGATCGGCTCTCCTCTACTCGCATCTGTCAGTCACGAGTGAGGAAAAGCCGATCAATGGCTCTTCCCGTTTACATCAGGATCTGCCGTGATTGGACACGGCTGATCACATGGTAAAGAGCCTCCGTCAGAGACTCTTTACCTAGATCGGAGTTGCGGTGTGTCAGACTGGCACACAGCAACAACAATTGCCGCAATGCGTGCCCCTGGGGGCCAACTCAATATTGAACCCTACGGACTAAGACTGGGATGGCAATAAAGTTCGTGTGTGTAAAGGCAGGCGTCCCAATACTTTTGGTAATATAGTGTATTTCCTAAAGCCAGAGACCCTGGCAGATAAGATGATGATCATTTTAAATTTTTATGCTGCAAGATATTAATGCAACAGTTTATCAACTGCAAATCAGTCTGTAGCACCCTCTACCAATAGGTAGGTGCTAGTAATCATTTTTTACTAGTTACTGTCAGCACAGGCAAATTTAGGCAGGCTTATGCTGCAAGCTAGGCCTCTCTGTTTTGATCTGGGGGGCTGGGAGTGGCCAGAGTAGCAGTGGGTGTGGCCACCTGTGCTCTGGTGGCCACACCCACCCTCCCTGCTTCCAGGGAGAATGTTCTGGAAGAGAGGCAGGGCCTAAGACTGGAGTGGCAGGCAGCTTGTGTGGGAGCCCTGACCAATCCCCATCTGGTATTGGCAGGGGGCGGGCCTCATATATAAGCTGAGTGTTACAGATCAGATGCGGAGCTGATCTGTGTCTCACCTTTACTGCTGTAGGCTGGCTGGCAACTGTTGTTCCACTAGCTTGTGTTCTGCTCTGTGCACTCTGCAGCTATGAGTATCGCCGGCCACACCTGTTGCTTAATATATGTTTCCTTCCTGCTACTTCCTGTCCAGCCCCTCATGTGCTTCCCTATTTAATTCCCTTTCAAACCAGCTACTGGTTGCTTGAGCAACATTTGTTTCGGAGCTCCCTTCGTGTAACCTGCCTTAAACCTGACCTCTCGTGAACTGATCTCTTGTGTACCGACTCGGCTTGTTCTGATTACGTTGTCTGTTGCCCGCCCTGACCTTGGCTCGCTATCGGCTCTCCTTTTGCTTCATCCATCCATCCTTGTCTGACAGTGTCTTCTGGTACTTCCCTAGCGAGCAGGGTGAACCCGGGGGTCGTGACCTGGGGTCAGCACGCAGCTAAGCCCAAACCCTCGTGAAGGGGTACCTGGCAGAATACCGGCTGGCCCTTAGACTCCACGCCCTG
Organism: Aquarana catesbeiana; assembly: GCF_042186555.1. Taxonomy (NCBI): domain Eukaryota; kingdom Metazoa; phylum Chordata; class Amphibia; order Anura; family Ranidae; genus Aquarana; species Aquarana catesbeiana. The sequence goes on from NC_133330.1 coordinate 341,064,230, forward strand.
GGGGATCCCATGTCACCTGCTCACCTGTGGGCTCACTGTAAGTAGTACCGTGACACTGAGGTAACATGAGTGAAGTGAGGAATGGAATACTAGGCAGCAGCAGGAGGGCACCCCCACCTGGGGGGGTGTACCAATCGTAGGAGGAAGCCTGGGGAGAATCTGTGAAGGAACTTTGCCTCTACACGGTCATTGGCAATGTCTTTGTCACCACACGGATGGTGGTAAGAAACTCCTGGAGCAGAGGGGCAGGTGAAGCTGTCGGAACGTATGGTCCTGTCAAGTTCCTCATCAAGAACTCAGGGCAGTGAAGGGTCGGTGAGTGTTACCACATTGGAGGGCTGGAGGTGCCAGGAGGTCTGTGAGGGAACTTTGCCTCTACACGATCATTGGCAATGTCTTTGTCACCACACGGTCGGTGGTAGAGAACTCCTGGAGCAGAGGGGCAGGTGAAGCTGTCGGAACCTATGGTCCGGTCAAGTTCCTCATCAAGAACTCAGGGCAGTGAAGGGTCGGTGAGTGTTACCACACTGGAGGGGTGGAGGTGCCAGGAAGTCTGTGAGAGAACTTTGCTTCTACACGGTCATTAGCAAAGTCTTCATCATTCACATGGTGGATGATGGGGAGTTCTGGATCAGAGAAGAGACTGTGGGGATCTGTGTCAAATCAGTTTGGCCGGAGGGCACATGATTTGTAAGTTGGGCTGGCTGGGAACAGTAGTCCATCACCTACAGACACACCTACAGACATGCTTTTAACCTACTAGGCCTCCGGGGAGAGGTTCTGCAGGTCTCAGGCCTAGTAGCAGCGAGCAGCCAGACCTGTAGAGGGGCTTCTTCAGAGTGGGTCCTTCTTGCTCAAAAGAAGAAGATGTGTCATTACTTTACCTCAGTAACCATAAGTTTGTGCAGGAGGAGAAGAAGTTCTGAGACCATCACTTTTACACGGTCAAAGGTGATGTCTTCATCCTTCACACGGTAATGGATGGGGGATTTTTGGAAGGAATAGTCTGTAGGAGTTAAGCAGAGGAGGAGCAACAGTCTGCATAGAGATGCAGGAGGAGATTCATACTCAAAAATGCATATCGAATCTTCTGGCTCTAACTCCATGCTTTTGTGCTTAATCTTAAAATATGATGGCAAATAAAAGGTTCTATGGGCATCCCATATCCCCTTTCCCCATCCAAGTTGTACCCCCCCAATAAAATAACAAAAACAAAACCAGCAAAAGACTGTACATTGTCTCTACAAGTGATGTATGGGAGTCTGGCAGCGGGGTGAATTGGTGGATTGTTTGTTACTAGCGGCAACTACATCCCTACAAGTCATAACATAATACACTTCATTTTAGGGGCATACAAAAACAATATGTTACCCAATTTTTTGGTAAAATATAAAAGATGAGGTTGCATCGAATAAATAGATACCGAACATGTCAAGCCTTAAAACTGAGTGTGTCCATAAAACGGCGATGAACTTCAGTACCCAAAATTTTTCATAGGCGATGCTTTGAAAGTCCCTACAGGTTATCAGTTTAGAGATAACCACAAATAAAGTGTCTAGAACTATTGATCTCCCTCCAAATTGTGTATAGGAAAGTGCCCCACCATTGGTGTCAGTGGGAGGAATAGTGACCCATCATTGATGTCAGTGGGAAGAATAGTGCCCCATCATTGATGTCAGTGGGAGGAATAGTGCCCCACCATTGGTATCAGTGGGAAGAATAGTGCCCCACCATTGATGTCAGTGGGAGGAATGGTGCCCCATCATTGGTATCAGTGGGAAGATTAGTGCCCCATCATTGGTATCAATCAAAAGAATAGTGCCCTATCATTGGTGTCAGTGGCAAAAAAAATGGTGCCTTTTTGTTGGTGTCAGTTGGGGGAATAGTGCCCCAAGTTCCAGAAAAAGGCAAGCAAATGGCCACATTTTACCCAGGGGCTGCAGTTTGGAAACTGATCTTGTTTAATATATATATATATATATATATATATATATATATATATATATAAGTACTATATTTTTTTTTATTTAGAATAATATGATGCCGTATAGGATGATGTATAGGGTGATGTATAGGATGATCAGAGACCTGGTTCAACAGCTCTCATGATTGGCTGGAAAACATTCAAGGGTATACCCTATACCGCAAGGATAGAGAGGGTAAAAAAGGGGGAGGGGTATGCCTATATATCAAGAATAATGTACAAGTGAATGTGAGAGATGACATCACTGAGGGGGCTAGGGAGGAGGTGGAATCTTTATGGGTAGAGCTCCAAAGGGATGAAGCTAAGGGGAAAATAATACTGGGAGTATGCTATAGGCCCCCGAACCTGAGGGAGGAAGTGGAGACGGATCTCCTATCACAAATTGGATTAGCAGCAAGGATGGGAAGTGTTATCATAATGGGGGATTTTAATTATCCAGACATAGACTGGGCGGAGGGAACCGCGCATTCATTTAAGGCTCGCCAGTTCCTTAGTGTCTTGCAGGACAATTTTATGGGTCAGATGGTAGACGCACCAACTAGAAATAAAACATTACTGGATCTACTGATTACCAACAATAAAGACCTGATCACAGATGTGAAAATACGGGGCAATTTAGGTAACAGTGATCACAGGTCAATTAGTTTCAGTATAAATCACACAAATAGGAAACATAAAGGGAATACAAAGACATTGAATTTCAAAAGAGCCAACTTCCCTAAACTACAAACCTTGCTAAAAGGCATAAATTGGGATAAAATATTAGGAACAAAGAATACGGAGGAGAGATGGGTTTGCTTTAAGAGCATATTAAATAAGGGCATTAGCCAATGTATCCCATTGGGTAATAAATTTAAAAGAGCGAACAAAAATCCTGGATGGCTTAACTCCAATGTAAAAATGCATATAAAAGCAAAGGAGAAGGCCTTCAAAAAATACAGGGTTGAGGGATCATCCTCAGCATTCAGACTTTATAAAGAATGCAATAAGAAATGTAAGGGTGCAATTAGGACGGCTAAGATAGAACATGAAAGACACATAGCAGAGGAGAGCAAAAAAAATCCCAAGAAATTCTTTAAGTATGTAAACAGTAAAAAAGGGAGGACAGACCATATTGGCCCCATAAAGAATGAGGAAGGACATCTGGTTACAAAGGATGGGGAGATGGCAAAGGTATTGAATTTATTCTTCTCCTCAGTCTTCACGAGTGAATCGGGGGGCTTCAGTAACCAAAACTGCCGTGTTTATCCTCATGACACAACACAGGAAGCACCTACATGGTTAACAGAGGACGGAATTAAAATTAGACTTGAGAAACTTAACATTAATAAATCACCGGGACCAGATGGCTTGCATCCGAGGGTACTTAGGGAACTCAGTCAGGTGATTGCCAGACCGTTGTTCCTAATTTTTACAGACAGTCTATTGACTGGAATGGTACCAGCTGATTGGAGAAAAGCCAATTTAGCACCAATATTTAAAAAGGGCCCAAAATACATCCCTGGGAATTACAGACCAGGTAGCCTAACATCAATAGTATGTAAACTCTTGGAGGGGATGATAAGGGACTATATACAAGATTTTAGTAATGAGAACGGTATCATTAGCAGTAATCAGCATGGATTCATGAAGAATCGTTCTTGCCAAACCAATCTATTAACCTTCTATGAGGAGGTGAGTTGCCATCTAGATAAAGGAAGGCCGTAGACGTGGTGTATCTGGATTTTGCAAAAGCATTTGACACAGTTCCCCATAAACGTTTACTGTACAAAATAAGGTGCGTTGGCATGGACCATAGGGTGAGTACATGGATTGAAAACTGGCTACAAGGGCGAGTTCAGAGGGTGGTGATAAATGGGGAGTACTCAGAATGGTCGGGGGTGGGTAGTGGGGTTCCCCAGGGTTCTGTGCTGGGACCAATCCTATTTAATTTGTTCATAAACGACCTGGAGGATGGGATAAACAGTTCAATCTCTGTATTTGCAGACGATACTAAGCTAAGCAGGGCAATAACTTCTCCGCAGGATGTGGAAACCTTGCAAAAAGACCTGAACAAATTAATGGGGTGGGCGACTACATGGCAAATGAGGTTCAATGTAGAAAAATGTAAAATAATGCATTTGGGTGGCAAAAATCTGAATGCAATCTATAGACTGGGGGGAGAACCTCTGGGGGGATCTAGGATGGAAAAGGACCTGGGGGTCCTAGTAGATGATAGGCTCAGCAATGGCATGCAATGCCAAGCTGCTGCTAATAAAGCAAACAGAATATTGGCATTAAAAAGGGGATCAACTCCAGAGATAAAACGATAATTCTCCCGCTCTACAAGACTCTGGTCCAGCCGCACCTGGAGTATGCTGTCCAGTTCTGGGCACCAGTCCTCAGGAAGGATGTACTGGAAATGGAGCGAGTACAAAGAAGGGCAACAAAGCTAATAAAGGGTCTGGAGGATCTTAGTTATGAGGAAAGGTTGTGAGCTCTGAACTTATTCTCTCTGGAGAAGAGACGCTTGAGAGGGGATATGATTTCAATTTACAAATACTGTACTGGTGACCCCACAATAGGGATAAAACTTTTTCGCAGAAGAGAGTTTAATAAGACTCGTGGCCACTCATTAAAATTAGAAGAAAAGAGGTTTAACCTTAAACTACGTAGAGGGTTCTTTACTGTAAGAGCGGCAAGGATGTGGAATTCCCTTCCACAGGCGGTGGTCTCAGCGGGGAGCATTGATAGCTTCAAGAAACTATTAGATAATCACCTGAATGACCGCAACATACAGGGATATACAATGCAATACTGACACATAATCACACACATAGGTTGGACTTGATGGACTTGTGTCTTTTTTCAACCTCACCTACTATGTAACTATGATGTATAGGGTGATGTGTAGGGTGATGTATAGGATGATGTATAGGGTGATGTATAGGGTGATGTATAGGGTGATGTATAGGGTGATGTATAGGATGATTTATAGGGTGATGTATAGGATGATGTATAGGATGATGTATAGGGTGATGTATAGGATGCCGTATAGGATGATGTATAGGATGATGTAGAGGATGATGTGGAGGGTGATGTGTAGGATGATGTGTAGGATGATGATGTGTAGGATGATGTGTAGGATGATGATGTGTAGGATGATGTATAGAATGATGTATAGGATGACGTATAGGATGCCGTATAGGATGATGTATAGGATGATGTATAGGATGCCGTATAGGATGATGTAGAGGATGATGTAGAGGATGATGTAGAGGGTGATGTATAGGGTGATGTATAGGGTGATGTGTAGGATGATGTGTAGGATGATGTATAGGGTGATGTATAGGATGACGTATAGGATGACGTATAGGATGACGTATAGGGTGACGTATAGGGTGATGTATAGGATGATGTATAGGGTGATGTATAGGATGATGTATAGGGTGATGTATAGGGTGATGTATAGGGTGATGTATAGGATGATGTATAGGGTGATGTATAGGGTGATGTATAGGGTGATGTGTAGGATGATGTGTAGGATGATGTGTAGGGTGATGTGTAGGGTGATGTATAGGGTGATGTATAGGATGATGTATAGGATGATGTGTAGGGTGATGTGTAGGGTGATGTATAGGGTGATGTATAGGATGATGTATAGGATGATGTGTAGGATGATGTGTAGGGTGATGTGTAGGGTGATGTATAGGATGATGTATAGGATGATGTATAGGGTGATGTATAGGATGACGTATAGGATGACGTATAGGGTGACGTATAGGGTGATGTATAGGATGATGTATAGGATGATGTATAGGATGATGTATAGGATGCCGTATAGGATGATGTATAGGATGATGTAGAGGATGATGTAGAGGGTGATGTGTAGGATGATGTGTAGGATGATGATGTGTAGGATGATGTATAGGATGATGTATAGGATGACGTATAGGATGATGTAGAGGATGATGTAGAGGATGATGTAGAGGGTGATGTATAGGGTGATGTATAGGGTGATGTGTAGGATGATGTGTAGGATGATGTATAGGGTGATGTATAGGATGACGTATAGGATGACGTATAGGGTGACGTATAGGGTGACGTATAGGGTGACGTATAGGGTGACGTATAGGATGATGTATAGGGTGATGTATAGGATGATGTATAGGGTGATGTATAGGGTGATGTATAGGATGATGTATAGGGTGATGTATAGGATGATGTGTAGGGTGATGTGTAGGATGATGTGTAGGATGATGTGTAGGGTGATGTGTAGGGTGATGTATAGGGTGATGTGTAGGATGATGTGTAGGGTGATGTGTAGGGTGATGTATAGGGTGATGTATAGGATGATGTATAGGATGATGTGTAGGATGATGTGTAGGATGATGTGTAGGGTGATGTGTAGGGTGATGTATAGGATGATGTATAGGATGATGTATAGGGTGATGTATAGGATGATGTATAAGGTGATGTGTAGGGTGATGTATAGGGTGATGTATAGGATGATGTGTAGGGTGATGTGTAGGGTGATGTATAGGATGATGTATAGGGTGATGTATAGGATGATGTGTAGGGTGATGTGTAGGGTGATGTGTAGGGTGATGTATAGGGTGATGTATAGGATGATGTATAGGGTGACGTATAGGATGACGTATAGGATGATGTATAGGGTGATGTGTAGGATGATGTGTAGGATGATGTGTAGGGTGATGTGTAGGGTGATGTATAGGGTGATGTGTAGGATGATGTGTAGGGTGATGTGTAGGGTGATGTATAGGGTGATGTATAGGATGATGTATAGGATGATGTGTAGGATGATGTGTAGGATGATGTGTAGGGTGATGTATAGAATGATGTATAGGATGATGTATAGGGTGATGTATAGGATGATGTATAAGGTGATGTGTAGGGTGATGTATAGGGTGATGTATAGGATGATGTGTAGGGTGATGTGTAGGGTGATGTATAGGATGATGTATAGGGTGATGTATAGGATGATGTGTAGGGTGATGTGTAGGGTGATGTGTAGGGTGATGTATAGGGTGATGTATAGGATGATGTATAGGGTGACGTATAGGATGACGTATAGGATGATGTATAGGGTGATGTATAGGATGATGTATAGGATGATGTATAGGGTGATGTATAGGGTGACGTATAGGATGACGTATAGGATGACGTATAGGGTGATGTATAGGGTGTTGTATAGAATGATTTATAGGATGATGTATAGGATGATGTATAGGATGATGTGGTCCTCCTCATTGATGTGGACTCTGCTGACCATCGGTGAGGAATGGCGAGGAATATAAATGTTGCTCCTGTGTCTGCAGTAATCATACTTTACGTGGTTTCCTGGGGAAAGTTATTTGAAGTCTCCTTCGGCCTGCTGGATATTCTTGATATCTCTCCCTCTTGAGAGGACAAGGAAAAGCTTTCAGGCCTCTCCGGATATCAAACAGACGGAATTGGGGAGGCCGGCAGGATTAGCCTCACCGGCTTTGATGCGGCTCTCGGATGGCGCTCTGAGAGGATGATGGAAGTCTTCTTCTTCTCTTGTCTTTGTCTAAGAAAAAAAAAAAAAAGCTGTTTTATGTCTGAGATCCTTCGGGGCCTGTTTAATGGACATGAAAAAAATATCCCCAGCGTCTTCATTTAGCAAAGAATGTCTTACGGTCCGGGAGCCCGGGTCTTACAGCTGAACTTCGAGCAAAGAGCTAAATACAGACGCATCATATGGGGGCTGTGTTATCTGCCAAAGGATTTGTATCTCTGCCCATCCAGTCCATCCGCCGGCCACTTTTGTTGCCAGCGGTTTAGACATTAATGGTTGTGTGTTGAGTTATTTTGAGGGGACAGCAAATTTACACTGTTATACAAGCTGTACACTCACTACTTTACATTGTAGACAAGTGTCATTTCTTCAGTGTTGTCACATGAAAAGATAGAAGAAAAGATTTACACAAATGTGACCAAGGGGTGTACTTACTTTTGTAAAATACTGTATATTTTCTGCAGTCAAAGACCCTGTAGATTAAAATAGTGGTCGTTCCAAATTTTAAAATCAATGTTTATTAAGAGCAAAATTTCAGTAAAAAAAATACATTAAAGTGATATTAAAGACAATTAAAAAAAAATAAACAAACAAACAAACAAGTTATACTTACCTGCTCTGTGTAACAGTTTTGCACAGAGCAGCCCGAATCCTCCTCTTTTTGGGCCCCTCCTCCTGCCAAGTGCCCCCTGAGCAAGCAGCTTGCTGTTGGGGGCACCAAAGCAGGCTCGTTCCCAAGTGTGTCCACTCACGCACAAAGCCGAGACTCGGACCTGCCCCCAGGGTTGCTAACTGTCAGTACAGGTACAGACAGTTTGTAAAAATGTGTGATTTGTACAACTGTCTGTACATATCGGGGGCTGAACATTTGTCATGCTGTGTTTCCGGACTGGGAATAAAAACCAGCCCTGAAAATCATTTCATACCAGCCCCATAGCATTATTATACCAGCCCAACCGCATAACGTCATTATTTTCTTGTTCATAAAAGGGAAAATCATGCATTTTGTATTATATATAAATGAGACAGATATGAAAGCACATATGGCTTTATATATATATATAAGAGCAGATTCTGGTTAAAAGTGGTAAAAGCTGTGGACATGGTACAGGAGATGTTAGAGGCTGTGGACATGTTATAGGAGATATCAGAGGCTGTGGACATGATACACGAGGACATGTCAGAGGCTGTGGACATGGTACAGGAGGACATATCAGAGGCTGTGGACATGGTACAGGAGGTCATGTCAGGCTGTGGACGTGGTACAGGAAATGTTAGAGGCTGTGGACATGGTACAGGAGGACATGTCAGAGGCTGTGGACACGGTACAGGAGGACATCTTAGAGGCTGTGGACATGGTACACAAGGACATGTCAGAGGCTGTGGACATGGCATAGGAGATATCAGAGGCTGTGGACATGGTATAGGAGATGCAGAGGCTGTGAACATGGTACAGGAGATGCAGAGGCTGTGAACATGGTACAGGAGATGTTAGAGGCTGTGGACATGTTATAGGAGATATCAGAGGCTGTGGACATGATACACGAGGACATGTCAGAGGCTGTGGACATGGTACAGGAGGACATATCAGAGGCTGTGGACATGGTACAGGAGGTCATGTCAGGCTGTGGACGTGGTACAGGAAATGTTAGAGGCTGTGGACATGGTACAGGAGGACATGTCAGAGGCTGTGGACACGGTACAGGAGGACATCTTAGAGGCTGTGGACATGGTACACAAGGACATGTCAGAGGCTGTGGACATGGCATGGGAGATATCAGAGGCTGTGGACATGGTATAGGAGATGCAGAGGCTGTGAACATGGTATAGGAGATGCAGAGGCTGTGAACATGGTACAGGAGATGCAGAGGCTGTGAACATGGTACAGGAGATGCAGAGGCTGTGAACATGGTACAGGAGATGCAGAGGCTGTGAACATGGTACAGGAGATGCAGAGGCTGTGGACATAGTACAGGAGATGCAGAGGCTGTGGACATAGTACAGGAGATGCAGAGGCTGTGGACATAGTACAGGAGATGCAGAGGCTGTGGACATAGTATTGGAGATGCAGAGGCTGTGGACATAGTATTGGAGATGCAGAGGCTGTGGACATAGTACAGGAGATGCAGAGGCTGTGGACATGGTACAGTGGTACAGGAGGTGGTCATAGGCTGTGTGGACATAGTACAGGAGATGCAGAGGCTGTGGACATGGTACAGTGGTACAGGAGGTGGTCATAGGCTGTGTGGACATAGTATAGGAGATGCAGAGGCTGTGGACATGGTACAGTGGTACAGGAGGTGGTCATAGGCTGTGTGGACATAGTATAGGAGATGCAGAGGCTGTGGACATGGTACAGTGGTACAGGAGGTGGTCATAGGCTGTGTGGACATAGTATAGGAGATGCAGAGGCTGTGGACATGGTACAGGAGGTGGTCATAGGCTGTGTGGACATGGTATAGGAGATGCAGAGGCTGCAGACATGGTACAGGAGAGCAATAACAGGAGGTGGTCAGAGGTTTTCGGAGGGGTCTGGTCTTACTGGGCTGTGATGAGGCACATGCCACCACCGAGATCTCACAGAGATGAGCGCCACTGCTGCCTTATATTTTTTAAATGGCGCCATTACGTCACAGCGCATGCACAGTTGACATATCGGCCCGGGCCCGCAGCCATATTTTTTACGGGCGCCACGGCCCTCAAATTGGCCCCAGGGCGGGCAGCATTGCCAACCTATTGAGAAATTTCACAGTATCCCGGTAGGCCAGTCCAGCCCTGGCTGTGTTGCCTTTTTAAATGTAAACCAGGAAAATTACTTGTTATGGATATTGTCAGTGTTTCCATATTGTGTTTATACTGTTGAACTATCGGTCTTAGTTTTTAATAGCTGCGGGAGGTTGGCAACACTGCCTGTCCCCTCTCTCTCTCCTCATTGGCTCAATGGCTGTGATTGACAGCAGCGGGAGCCAATGGCTCCCGCTGTTTTAGGAGCCAATGAGAAGCGAGGGTCCCCAGAGAGTTGAGGCGTATTCAGTCCCCCTGAGTCAATACTTTGTAGAACCCCCTTTTGCTGCAATTACAGCTGCAAGTCTTTTTGGGGATGTCTCTACCAGCTTTGCACATCTAGAGAGGACATTTCTGCCCATTCTTCTTTGTAAAATATCTCAAGCTCCGTCAGATTGGATGGAGAACGTCTGTGAACAGCAATTTTCAAGTCTTGCCACAGATTCTCAATGTGATTTAGGTCTGGACTGTGACTGGGCCATTCTAACACATGAATATGATTTGATCTAAACCATTCCATTGTAGCTCTGGCTGGATGTTTCGGGTCGTTGTCCTGCTGGAAGGTGAACCTCCGCCCTAGTCTCAAGTCTTTTGTAGACTCTAACAGGTTTTCTTCTAAGATTGCCCTGTATTTGTCTCCATCCATCTTCCCATCAACTCTGACCAGCTTCCCTGTCCCTGCTGAAGAAAAGCATCCCCACCACATGAAGCTGCCACCACCATGTTTCACGGTGGGGATGGTGTGTTCAGGGTGATGTGCAGTGTTAGTTTTCCGCCACACATAGAGTTTTGCTTTTAGGCCAAAAAGTTCAATTTTGGTCTCATGTGACCAGATCACCTTCTTCCACATGTTTGCTGTGTCCTCCACATGGCTTCTCACAAACTACAAACAGGACTTCTTATGACTTTCTTTCACCAATGTCTTTCTTCTTGTCACTCTTCCATAAAGGGCAGATTTGTGGAGAACACGACTAATAGTTGTCCTGTGGACAGATTCTCCCACCTGAGCTGTGGATCTCTGCAGCTCCTCCAGAGTTACCATGGACCTCTTGTCTGCTTCTCGGATTAAAGGGGTTGTAAACCATCACAGTTTTTCACCTAACGCATTCTATGCATTAAGGTAAAAAACCTTGTAGTACTGCAGCACCCCCCCCCCCTTTTTCTTACTTGAACCTGATCGTTTCAGCAACAGGGACGAGCACAACAGCTCCAGCCGCTGTCTCGGGTTCTCATTGGATAGATTGATAGCAGCGGGAGCCATTGGCTCCCGCTGCTGTCAATCAAATCCAGTGACAATGGATTTGTCAATGGATGCAGCGGCAGGACTCAGGAGCGCGCCCGCACGAGTGCCCCCATGGAAAGTGGCTCTCTGTGGGGGCACTCGAGAAGAGGAGGAGCCAGGAGTGCCACTGGGGGAAATCCAGAAAAGGAGGTTGGGGGGGGCAAAACCCTTGCACAGAGGAGGCAAGTATAAAAAAAAAACCCGAAGCTTTACAATCACTTTAATGCTCTCCTTGCCCGGCCGGTCAGTTTAGGTGGACGGCCATGTCTTGGTAGGTTTGCAGTTGTGTCATACTCTTTCCATTTTCCGATGATGGATTGAACAGAGCTCCGTGAGATGTTCAAAGCTTGGGAGATTTTTTTATAACCTAACCCTGCTTTATACTTCTCTACAACTTTATCCCTGACCTGTCTGGTGTGTTCCTTGGCCTTCATGATGCTGTTTGTTCACTAAGGTTCTCTAACAAACCTCTGAGGGCTTCACAGAACAGCTGTATTTATACTGAGATTACATTACACACAGGTGGACTTTATTTACCAATTAGGTGACTTCTGAAGGCAATTGGTTCCACTAGATTTTAATTAGGGGTATCAGAGTAAAGGGGGCTGAATACAAATCCCCCCCCCCCCCACTTTTCACATATTTATTTGTAAAAAATGTAGATCTTCATTTTCCTTCCTCTTCACAATTATGTGCCACTTTGTGTTGGTCTATCACATAAAATTCCAATAAAATATATTTACATTTTTGGTTGTAACATGACAAACTGTGGAAAACTTCAAAGGGTATGAATACTTTTTCAAGGCACTGTAGGTTCACACCATACAGGGGAAGCGGCGTACGTTTTTTTCGCACGTTTCCGCGCGTCGCGTGTAGGACAGCCCATTTGTTTCAATGAGCTGCCCCACACACAAGAAAAGAAGTCCTTGACCCTTTTGCAAAATCGTGCCATGCCCAACTGCATGGTCGTGCGGCACCATGCGTTTCAGCGCGCACGGAAATGCGTGCGTCAGCAGATGCGTGGGCTGTCCCCATTAGGAAGAGGCAGCACGTTTCCGTGCATGTGAGGAAAGTGCGCAATTTTGCAACGAGCACGGAGTGCGAACGTAGCCTTAGAATGGCGTAACGCGTAGAGCGCGGTCACAGAGGAGTGACAGAGATCCAGCTAGAAAACACAGCCCCCCCCATCCCCTCCCCCGCTCTCTCTCTCTCCTGTAAACTTTTTTGTTTTCGCCGCAGTGAAACTTGGTGGCTTATTTTCCTTTCCTCGCTGACCCCACTGAAGTCTTCTGTATGACACGGAGAATGCTTACAATAAAAATGCACGCAATTAAGAAACGCGCTCTTAGTAATTTGTTCCATTAAATCTCCAAAGAATTTTGACAGCTTTTCATTAAAAATTAATTCAAAGGCCCGGGGTTCAGCATGCATGCTAATCAAAGCGTCGGATCACAAAGAGGAGAGACTGGATAAAGAAATGAATGGGTTTTGTTTTGTTCGCTGTAAAGGGTCATCGGAGAACCGGGGTGCTCGCCATCATCTCTGCACAACTGTGAGCACAATGTGTGAAACCGTGCAAATAAAACATACAGCCCTAATTAATACAAACCAGTCATCTGAGCATACTAATCAAACCCACGCAGATTGAGAAGGAAACATGCATGGGGCCCGCCTCGCTGATTGAGAGACACAAATTTGGGCAATCGGCTTGTAATGAAGTTCCTTAGCCCTGGTACACCCCTCTTACACTGCGCCACTTGGACCCACAGTGCCTAATTGGTAGCCCCAGGCTGGCACAACCCCAACCTTCCTGGAATACAATCCAATTTTTTCCCCTTTTGGTTGCTAGGATGCCGGCACAGCTCCCCAATGGCATTGTGACCTGGCCGCCAGCATCCTAGCAACCAATGACACTGTGCAGCTGTATTTCATTGGTTGCTAGGGCACAGGCGGCTGGGCAGTGCAGCATCAACTGAGCGACAGTGAAGATACTTCAGCTTCCATGCTACCCCCCCCCCACGCTCCTCTTTTGGTTGCTAGGATGCTGGCACAGCACCCAATGACACTGTGACATAATCACCAGCATCCTAGCAACCAAGGCACTGTGCCACTTTGACCAACAATGTGTAATTGGTAGCCCCCTGGTTGACACAACCCCAACCTTTCTTGAATACAAACCCATTTTTCCCCTTTTGGTTGCTAGGATGCTGGCACAGCTTCCCAATGGCATTGTGACCTGGCCGTCAGCATCCTAGCAACCAATGACACTGTGCAGCTGTATTTCATTGGTTGTCAGGGCACAGGCGGCTGGGTAGTGCAGCATCAACCGAGCGACAGTGAAGATACTTCAGTTTCCATCCTACCCCCCCTGCTGTCCCCTTTTGGTTGCTAGGATGCTGGCACAGCACTCAATGACACTGTGACATATCCACCAGCATCTTAGCAACCAATGCACTGTGCCACTTTGACCAACAATGTGTAATTGGTAGCCCCCTGGTTGACACAACCCCAACCTTCCCTGAATACAAACCCATTTTTCCCCTTTTGGTTGCTAGGATGCTGGCACAGCTTCCCAATGGCATTGTGACCTGGCCGTCAGCATCCTAGCAACCAATGACACTGTGCAGCTGTATTTCATTGGTTGTCAGGGCACAGGCGGCTAGGCAGTGCAGCATCAACTGAGCGACAGTGAAGATACTTCAGTTTCCATCCTACCCCCCCTGCTGTCCCCTTTTGGTTGCAAGGATGCTGGCACAGCACTCAATGACACTGTGACATATCCACCAGCATCTTAGCAACCAATGCACTGTGCCACTTTGACCAACAATGTGTGATTGGTAGCCCCCAAGTTGGAACAACCCCAACCCTCCCTGAATACAACCCCATTTTTCCCCTTTTGGTTGCTAGGATGCTGGCACAGCTCCCCAATAGCATTGTGACCTGGCCGTCAGCATCCTAGCAACCAATGACACTGTGCAGCTGTATTTCATTGGTTGCTAGGGCACAGGCGGCTGGGTAGTGCAACATCAATGGAGCGACAATAAAGATACTTCAGCTTCCATGATGCTACCCCCCCCCATCCCCTTTTGGTTGCTAGGATGCTGACACAGCACCCAATGACACTGTGATCCTAGCAACCAAGGATGCTGTGCAGCTGTGCTTCATTGGTTACTAGGGCTGGGCTATGCAGAATCAACTGAGCAGCAGTGAAGATACTCCAGCTTCCATGCTGCCCTCCACCACCGCCAAGTGTGGTCTAAGGTTGTCACCTCACTTCCACTCAGGGGCGCTGCACCTCTTCCTGGTAAAGAGGAGTAACAAGTCCGCGCAGGTGTCCTACCAAGTGTGAGATGAGGATGACTAGGAGGATAGAACATAGGCTGCCCTCCTCCCCCCGGCATGGATGTGTACGCCATGTCCAAGTAGAGGTTGGAGCTGTGCCCCACAGGACGCTCTCCTCCCCTGGCCAGCCCTGACCAAGCCACCTCGGCTCTCCCCTGCCAGCCAGTTTGGGTACCTGGAGTAGGTGCAGCAAGAGATGCCCAGCCCGGTGAGCAGAGCTTCAGTCTGAGATGGGGGAGACATTCAGAGAAGAGGAAGAACGGGGTGGGGGGTTGGAGTAAGTCACTGCACTATGGGCCTTTGGGTTGTACTTTCCCGCTGGGCCAAAATTTGCCAGTCAGCTCCTGCTTCCACTCATTGGGGGCACATTCCTGGAAGGGTATCATAAGGAGAAGGTGCCACATTGCAGACTTTGAAGCTGTTAGTCTGTTTTTGCATATATGCCAACTGTCCTCTGTCCCGCTAATGCTGTGTCCTGGGCTATGTCCCGGAATCAATACCTGCAAAATCTGACTGTATTTCATTGGGACCAACCCATAAAGAGGGTGTGATGGGCTGTCCCTTCCTATTTAAAGGCGTGGTCTGGGCAGGACCAACCAGGAAATTTGGCATAATTTGAGCACACCCACTGAGTAAGCTGGCAGAAGAAAAAAGGGGGGGGGTGCTGCGCTCACCAGAGAGTCTATACTCGTTAGTAGTATCTTATTGATGTAGAACAAGGGGCCTCAGTGAAATGAAATAAGTATACATATAAAAATCGCATGGAATGAAGTGTTTAAAACGCATGGGTTGGTATGGTAACTAGAAATGGGGGCAAAAGGGTTTGAATATATGTTGATCCAACAAAGTGATAAACATAAATATAAGCAATAAAACATATGTCTAAAATCATTCAATCAAATAAATAAGATATATCAAAGTGCTGGTGCTCTTGTGCCTTAAATAAAATAATACAGACTGGTAAGTATAATAAAGTGCATAAATGGATTACAAAAAATCAATACATCAAGTGAAAAAACAAGAAAGGCATAATCGCCAAATCCTGGTGTTGCAGCAAGTGCAAAAAGTAAATTCAGTGTGGGTGATCGAATAAATAAATAAATATAATAATCCAATATAATTACTAGTGTCCAAAAGATAATAATATAGTGTCCAGAAAATACGTGCAACCAAAGACAAATCTTATCAATGGTGCACAGAAAAAAGTGCTCAAACTCAGCAATACAATGACAGTGGGGTGGTGATATGCAGACAAAACACTCTGTATCCTCCGTGTCCTCTTCGTGCAGCATGCGCTAGTGTAGGTAATGGCCCCTTACCTAGCGGTGCTAGGTCAACCGCATATAAGTTGTTTAATCACAAGGTCCTGGGTCTCTACTGCGTCTCAGTATCCACGCTTGCCGACTCTGCAGGATCCTATTGAGGGCTGGATGTATCTAGCTATGGTCCTGGGACAGTGCGGTTCCTAGCTCCTCCTCCACATCTCATCTCAAATGTATATAAAATATAGGACAAGGTACCCAGATAGTGAAGTATGTTTTTATGGGGGTCACTTTATTCATGTATACATATAGACAGAGTACTCACATTAAGCAGTTTGTTAACACAGCGTTGTATCCTACGAGCAGCGAGCTCGTAATGCTTTCAGCAGCGAAGGAAACAAGCCTATTCCGACGGAATAAACTTGTTTCCTTCGCTGCTGAAAGCATTACGAGCTCGCTGCTCGTAGGATACAACGCTGTGTTAACAAACTGCTTAATGTGAGTACTCTGTCTATATGTATACATGAATAAAGTGACCCCCATAAAAACATACTTCACTATCTGGGTACCTTGTCCTATATTTTATATACATTTGAGATGAGATGTGGAGGAGGAGCTAGGAACCGCACTGTCCCAGGACCATAGCTAGATACATCCAGCCCTCAATAGGATCCTGCAGAGTCGGCAAGCGTGGATACTGAGACGCAGTAGAGACCCAGGACCTTGTGATTAAACAACTTATATGCGGTTGACCTAGCACCGCTAGGTAAGGGGCCATTACCTACACTAGCGCATGCTGCACGAAGAGGACACGGAGGATACAGAGTGTTTTGTCTGCATATCACCACCCCACTGTCATTGTATTGCTGCGTTTGAGCACTTTTTTCTGTGCACCATTGATAAGATTTGTCTTTGGTTGCACGTATTTTCTGGACACTATATTATTATCTTTTGGACACTAGTAATTATATCGGATTATTATATTTATTTATTTATTCGATCACCCACACTGAATTTACTTTTTGCACTTGCTGCAACACCAGGATTTGGCGATTATGCCTTTCTTGTTTTTTCACTTGATGTATTGATTTTTTGTAATCCATTTATGCACTTTATTATACTTACCAGTCTGTATTATTTTATTTAAGGCACAAGAGCACCAGCACTTTGATATATCTTATTTATTTGATTGAATGATTTTAGACATATGTTTTATTGCTTATATTTATGTTTATCACTTTGTTGGATCAACATATATTCAAACCCTTTTGCCCCCATTTCTAGTTACCATACCAACCCATGCGTTTTAAACACTTCATTCCATGCGATTTTTATATGTATACTTATTTCATTTCACTGAGGCCCCTTGTTCTACATCAATAAGATACTACTAACGAGTATAGACTCTCTGGTGAGCGCAGCACCCCCCCCTTTTTTCTATTTTATTGGTTTCGGGCTTTTTGTCTGGGCCCTTGCTTTGGTGCATGCAGCTGTCCAGTTGCATACGTTTTATACAGTCTCTGAATTTAGTTTGATTTTTATACGACTACTACACTTTTTTCCAATTTGGTAGCGCAGGAATAGCTCCCGTTTTTCAAGCTGGCAGAAGAAATTCAGACTGTGGGCATGGTTAACAGTGTCAGGGGATCCAGGACAATATTGTGAATAAGTACCTATTTACATATAGTGCCCCCTGTATTCAGAACTCTGGGGTGCTGAGAGTAGACGGGAATTAGGCAGGGCGGATTGCAATGTTATATAACAGAAGGTATTCCTCTCCATAGATGTACAGGCTCCTCAGTGGTCACAGCCAGCCAATCACAAGATGACCTCAGAAGGTGCAGACTGGAAGGGATCCTGGGGATGCCATCTTTGACGTAATTCTGTATGCAGAGAGCCCTGTGTCTGCAGGTGACAATCAGAATTCAGAAGAAAACATGAATAGAGACAGGCCAATAAGATGGAACATCTACTGTATATGTGATACTTAGAACATTTAATGTGACACACCAGGACATTGCGAAAAAATAAAGTCTTCCAAAAAAGATACTTTGTATTATGGTATCATATCGTAGATTCATAGTGTTAAAGCACAGTGCGTCTGAAAAGTATTCACAGCGCTTCACTTTTTTCACATTTTGTTATGTTTCAGCCTTACTACAAAATGGATTAAATTCATTATTATTCTCAAAATTCTACAAACAATCCCCCATAATGACAACGTGAAAGAAGTTTGTTTGAAATCTTTGCAAATTTATTAAAAATAAAAAAGGAAAAAATCCCATGTACATAACTATCACAGGCTCCTCCCATGTACATAACTATCACAGGCTCCTCCCATATACAGAAGTATCACAGACTCCTCCCATGTACATAAGTATCACAGGCTCCTCCTATATACAGAAGTATCACAGACTCCTCCCATGTACATAAGTATCACAGGCTCCTCCCATGTACAGAAGTATCACAGGCTCCTCCCATGTACAGAAGTATCACAGGCTCCTCCCATGTACATAAGTATCACAGACTCCTCCCATGTACATAAGTATCACAGGCTCCTCCTATATACAGAAGTATCACAGACTCCTCCCATGTACATAAGTATCACAGGCTCCTCCCATGTACAGAAGTATCACAGGCTCCTCCCATGTACAGAAGTATTACAGGCTCCTCCCATGTACATAAGTATCACAGGCTCCTCCCATGTACATAAGTATCACAGACTCCTCCCATGTACATAAGTATCACAGACTCCTCCCATGTACATAAGTATTACAGGCTCCTCCCATGTACATAAGTATCACAGGCTCCTCCCATGTACATAAGTATTACAGGCTCCTCCCATGTACATAAGTATCACAGCCTTTGCCATGACACTCAGAATTGAGCTCAGGTTCCTCCTGTTTCCACTGATCATCCTTGAGATGTTTCTACAACTTGATTGGAGTCCACCTGTGGTAAATTCAGTTGATTGGACATGATTTGGAAAGGCACACACCTGTCTATAGAAGGTCCCACAGATAACAGTGCATGTCAGAGCACAAACCAAGCCATGAAGTCCAAGGAATTGTCTGTAGACCTCGGAGACAAGATTGTATGGAGGCACAGATCGGGGGAAGGGTATAGAAACATTTCTGCAGCATTGAAGGTCCCAATGAGCACAGTGGCCTCCATCATCCATAAATGGAAGAACTTTGGAACCACCAGGACTCTTCCTAGTGCAGGCTGCCCGGCCAAACTGAGCGATCGGGGGAGAAGGGTCTTAGTCAGGGAGGTGACCAAGAACCCGATTGTCACTCTGACAGCGCTCCATCGTTTCTCTGTGGAGAGAGGAGAACCTTCCAGAAGGACATCCTTCTCTACAGCTCTCCTCCAATCAGGCCTGTATGGTAGAGTGGCCAGACGGAAGCCACTCCTCAGTAGAAGGCACATGACAGCCTGCCTGGAGTTTTCAGGCACCTGAAGGACTCTCAGACCATGATAAATAATATTCTCTGGTCTGATGAAACCAAGATTGAACTCTTTGGCCTGAATGGTAAGCATCATGTCTGGGAGGAAACCAGGCACCGCTCATCACCTGGCCAATACCACCCCTACAGTGAAGCATGGTGGGGGCATCATGCTGTGGGGATCTTTTTCAGCGACAGGAACTGGGAGACTAGTCAGGATCGAGGGAAAGATGAATGCAGCAATGTACAGAGACATCCTTGATGAAAACCTGCTCCAGAGCGCTCTGGACCTTAGACTGGGGCGAAGGTTCATCTTCCAAGAGGACAACGACCCTAAGCACACAGCCAAGATAACAAAGGAGTGGCTACGGGACAACTCTATGAATGTCCTTGAGTGGCCCAGCCAGAGCCCAGACTTGAACCCGATTGAACATCTCTGGAGAGATCTGAAAATGGCTGTGCACCGACACTCCCCATCCAACCTGATGGAGCTTGAGAGGTCCTGCAAAGAAGAATGGGAGAAACTGACCAAAAATAGTTGTGCCAAGCTTGTAGCATCATATTCAACAAGACTTGAGGCTGTAATTGGTGCCAAAGGAGCTTCACCAAAGTATTGAGCAAAGGCTGTGATACTTATGTACATGGGAGGAGCCTGTGATACTTATGTGTGTGGGAGGAGCCTGTGATACTTATGTACATGGGAGGAGTCTGTGATACTTATGTACATGGGAGGAGTCTGTGATACTTATGTACATGGGAGGAGCCTGTGATACTTATGTACATGGGAGGAGCCTGTGATAATTATGTACATGGGAGGAGCCTGTGATACTTATGTACATGGGAAGAGCCTGTGGTACTTATGTACATGGGAGGAGCCTGTGATAATTATGTACATGGGAGGAGCCTGTGATACTTATGCACATGGGAGGAGCCTGTGATACTTATGTACATGGCAGGAACCTGTGATACTTATGCACATGGGAGGAGCCTGTGATAATTATGTACATGGGAGGAGCCTGTGATACTTATGTACATGGGAGGAGCCTGTGATACTTATGTACATGGGAGGAGCCTGTGATAATTATGTACATGGGAGGAGCCTGTGATAATTATGTACATGGGAGGAGTCTGTGATACTTATGTACATGGGAGGAGCCTGTGATAATTATGTACATGGGAGGAGTCTGTGATAATTATGTACATGGGAGGAGCCTGTGATACTTATGTACATGGGAGGAGCCTGTGATACTTATGCACATGGCAGGAACCTGTGATACTTATGTACATGGGAGGAGCCTGTGATAATTATGTACATGGGAGGAGCCTGTGATACTTATGTACATGGGAGGAGCCTGTGATACTTATGTACATGGGAGGAGCCTGTGATAATTATGTACATGGGAGGAGCCTGTGATACTTATGTACATGGGAGGAGTCTGTGATAATTATGTACATGACAGGAGCCTGTGATACTTATGTACATGGGAGGAGCCTGTGATACTTATGTACATGGGAGGAGTCTGTGATAATAATGTACATGGGAGGAGCCTGGGATACTTATGTACATGGGAGGAGTCTGTGATAATAATGTACATGGGAGGAGCCTGGGATACTTATGTACATGGGAGGAGTCTGTGATACTTATGTACATGGGAGGAGCCTGTGATACTTATGTACATGGGAGGAGTCTGTGATAATTATGTACATGGGAGGAGCCTATGATACTTATGCACATGGGAGGAGTCTGTGATACTTATGTACATGGGAGGAGTCTGTGATACTTATGTAAATGGAAGGAGCCTGTGATACTTATGTACATGGGAGGAGTCTGTGATACTTATGTACATGGGAGGAGCCTGTGATACTTATGTACATGGGAGGAGCCTGTGATATATGGGAGGAGCCTGTGATATTTATGTACATGGGAGGAGTCTGTGATAGTTATGTAAATGGGAGGAGCCTGTAATACTTATGTAAATGGGAGGAGCCTGTGATACATGGGAGCAGCCTGTGATACTTATGTACATGGGAGGAGCCTGTGATATTATGTACATGGGAGGAGCCTGTGATACTTATGTACATGGGAGGAGTCTGTGATATTATGTACATGGGAGGAGCCTGTGATACTTATGTACATGGGAGGAGTCTGTGATACTTATGTACAAGGGAGGAGTCTGTGATACTTATGTACATGGGAGGAGCCTGTGATACTTATGTACATGGGATTTATTTCCTTTTTTATTTTTAATACATTTGCAAAGATTTCAAACAAACTTCTTTCACGTTGTCATTATGGGGGATTGTTTGTAGAATTTTGAGGAATATAGTGAGTTTAATCCATTTTTGAATAAGGCTGTAACATAACAAAATGTGGAAAAAGTGAAGCGCTGTGAATACTTTCCGGATGCACTGTATTTGAAGAGATGAGGGAGGGGGCTTGAATCAGTCATTCCATCACTGATGCAGCCAACTAAAGCTCATAGACTAAAGCTCAGTTCCATGTTTCAGGCCCTGGGTGGGGGGGGGGGGGGGGGTTCAGGGGAGGTGTTCATGTAGTACACACAGTTCTGACACGTGTCAAGATGTGAATCTTTCAAACATTTACTTTCATTCAGTCTGGCACACAAAGTTTTAGAAAAGTAATAAAATAGAAACAACTTGCTGGAGAGACTTTTTGTAACACACAAGACGGGATTTGAAATGAAAAGTATTCAGATAAGAAGAAGGATGAGGATTTCTTATCTGACAGTTTTTTGAGACGTCAGCCACAGAATTTAATAATCTGTTATTACAGAATTTAGCGGCTGATACATCGAATGTTCAAATCCGGTCTTTGGCCAGGACGGCTTTCCTAATAAATAAAGTTTGCACGGTCTGATCTCCTTAGAAGGACTTTGGAGATATGAAGACGGTTCGGAACGGAAGACATTGGAAGCATCTATGGAAGGAGAGAAAAACTGCGTGGACCAAATGTATCCGAGACCAATAGAAGTGAACCTTTTATCCCAAGAATTGTACAAAGGACATAAGGATGCCGCTTGTGTATGGAAGAAAGAAGGAAGGGGTCCTTTATGGGTAACCAAACGGACATAGAGAAAAACAATCTTCCAGTGGGGACAACCGTTGTGACAACCATCTGAAGGACTATTCACACTTCTATATCCTATAAAAATATTTTCAGCTGTCTGATTTTGGGAAAGCGATCCATACAGTTACATATCACATGAATTTTAATTGAACACATTGCTTGGTATCAGAGGTGTAACTCTAGCAATAACGACCCACATGGCTGCTATAGGGCCTGAGGTTGGGAAGGGGGCCCCACTAGGGAGGTTGTCTGATGTCTCCATGACAGCTGACGTCAGATGCACAGAATCATGATTTAGGATCAGACTGTTGCTACCTACAGATCTTCGTTGCATCCTCTGTCGTGGAGTAGATTTATTACCTTTGGGGTCCAATCACACCACATGCGGTGGAGCTGTGTTGGCAGCTATTTCCAGCACAGCCGGAATGCATGGACAAGGCTGAATGCCTTGCTAACAATTCACACCATAGAGTTGCTTCAGCGGGCCCATGTGGCTCCCCTGTAATATTTGGTTCTACACCTGGATAGGAGGGGCGGTGGGGGTGGTGGCATATAGGGGAACCGATGCCCTTCATTTTTCTAGTGCAGCAGGAAGAAAATGGAGGGCATTGGTTCCTCTATATGCCGCCCCCCCCCCCCATTGCCCCTCCTATCCAGGTTACTTGTTTCCTGCTGGCCTGGGTGCTCCCCTGGTCCCCCCCCCAAAGAGCAGGGGAAAAGGGCTGGTAAATATGTCACTTACCGGCCCCCTTTCTTTTCTGAATGGACAGAGTCAGTGATCAGTACCGATCGCTCCTGTGTCCATTTGATGGCACAGTGGCTACGTTTGAGGGTACAGTGGCTGAATTTGATGGACACAGTGAGGCGGCAATTGATGTTTTTTTTTCAGAATTTCTCAGTTTGTTTGCGCCCCCCCAAAAAATTTTGAGCACCAACCGCCACTCTCTATAGATAAGGTTTGAAGATATTGTGCCATAGATATAGTATTTTAAATAGATTTGGTTCTAAAGATATGGTTCCATGAATATACTGTAGTTCCAAAGAAATTGTTCTGAGGATATGGTTCCTTAGATATGTTGCCATAGATATGATTCCATTCATATGGTTCCATGGATATGGTACCAAAGAAATTGTTCTAAAGATATGGTGCCATAGATATTATTCCATTTATATGGTTGCATAGATATTGTGCCATATATATGATTCAATCAATATGATTCCAAAGAAATTTTTCTAAAGCTATGGCTCCATAGATAGGGTGCCATAGATATTGTGCCACAGATATTGCGCCATAGATATGATTCCATTTATATGGTTCCATAAATATGGTTCTAAAGATATGGCACCATTGAGATGGTTCTATAGATACGTTCCCAAAGATATGGTTCTTTAGATAAGGTTTGAAGATATTGTTCCATAGATATGGTTCTAAAGATATGGTACCATAGATATGGTTCTAAAGATATGGTTCCATGGATATAGTTCCAAAGAAATTGTTCTAAGGCTATGGTTCCATAGATATGGTTCTGTGGATATGGTACCAAAAATATCGTTCCATAGCTATGGAGCCATAGATATTGTGCCATAGACATGATTCTATTGATGTGGTTCCATAGATATGTTTCCAAAGATATGATTCCATAGGTACAGTTCTATAAATATGTCTCCAAAGATACGGTTTTATAGATACGGTTCAAAGCTATTGTTCCATAGATCTGGATCTTTAGATATGTTTTTGATAGATATGGTTTGAAGAAATGGTTCCAAAGATATGTTTCTCTAGATATAGTACAGTTCCAGTAGGCTACCTCCAGTCAGATGGTGCTATGATACCCATTAAACTATAGCAAACACACTTTGCCTTCAGTTCTCATTTCTTATCCAACTAGAGGTACAACTGAATTCCGCTTTGAGGACTCCAAGTCCTCTACACGGCACACATGGTGCTCCTCTTTCCCAGCCCCACCTACCCTTAAAGTACCGGACACCTCCAAACTGAAGATGCCCTTGCACTGAAAAAGGGAATCCTAACTAAAAGGGTTACATCCTGCTACACTTCAACTAAGTTAACAGAGATCCTATTGGCTGTCCTCGAATTAGATGTACTTTATGTGTGGATCAGTAACGTTGATGATACAATTGACATTGCCAGTGGAAGGGGAGCCCATCAAGTTATGTTATGGGGCCCCATAAATCATAGTTATGGCCCTGCTTGGTATCATTCCGTCTTTCTAGTACACCATAAATCACAGCTGAAATTACAATTCTTCCTCCCCAAGGAGGGCGCCAATGCCTGCGACACGTCCGCTCGTCGATCATAGCTGAAGAGCCGATTGTCCCCCCCCCCCCCCAGAACAATACACAACATATCTGAAATTCAGGGTGAGATTTGTGGCGTGTGCTACAATGCCAAAGTCATGACTTATTCATGAGATGGAGCCCGGCGATATTCTTCTAAATCCTTTGCTCTTCTCTATGGCTCATCCATAATTCATGCTATCTGGGAATTCACAGACCTCCTCATCCCTCCGGCATCATATTGTCTTCTCCTGCGTGTACAGAGAATACGAGTTATTCTTCATATTAGTGTGTAGTCGCTGTCTGTAGCCCTGTGACCATTGTGTGGCGGTCGCGCCATAGGGCCTCTGTTTTCATTGACGTAAGTGCCGCGTCAACAGCCCCATTTAGTCCCACTTGAGCTCCGCATTAAAGTAGATTCGATTAGTAAATCCAAAGCTCTAGGCGGAAAAAGTGTATTCTTGTCCATCCAGTCCTGAGATTTACACAGCATGGTCCTGTCTGACAAGGCAGGGGACCTGGTTTTTCCGCTGCAGTTCAGTAACACTTACAATTCTTGATCCGGCCCACAGCCTGTGATTGGCAGTGCCGGGAAAAGGCCATCTAGAGCCCAGGGCAAACATATCAAACTGCACCCCCCCTCCCCCCAAGATGTATGAGCATTATGTGATAGCAAAAATCTGACCCCCCCCCACCCCACCACCAAATTTAGCACTAATTTGCATGCTCACCCCCTAAGAATAAATTGCCCCTCCTCCCAGGACAAATACACTCTCCTGCCTAAATTGCCCCTCCCAGCACAAAACGTCCCCCACCCCCTCCCAGCTCAAATTCCTCTCTGCACTCAAATCTCCCCAGCAGAATTCCAACCCCCCCCCCCCCCCCGGGCAAAAAAAAAAATCACAAATCCTCTACCCCTTAAAATTTCCTCTCCAAGTACACCCCCCCCACTCCAAATCCCGCCTCCCAGCACAAATCCCCCCTCCCATTACAAATCCTCCGATCTCCCTTCTTAGCACAAATCCACACCCCCTCAAAAATACATTTCCCCTCCTTGCATAAATACCCTCCAATCATCCCTACTAGCACAAATCCCCAACCCCCCCCCCAAAAAAAAAATGTCCTCTCCTAGCACAAATCCCCTCTACCATATCACCTCTTCTAGCACAAATCCTTCCCCCATCCCCCCACCCAACACAAATCCCCCCTAATAACCTATCCTAGCACCCCCCCCCCCATTTTCCACTGCTAGAACAATACTTACTCCCTGCTGCCCCCCAAATTCCCCCACCCAACAACAATCCCCTCCCCCACCTCACATGATGCCACAGTGTTCAAGGCAGCCACCCCTCCTGCCCACCCCCCTGTCCCAGCCCTGGTGATTGGATAGTGGGAAGAGAAACAGCAGACTAAGGAGAATATCTCTCTGTCACTCCGCTGCCTCCTCCTATCAGCTTGCTCCTTGCAACTGATTGGCTCCTCAAGCTGCTTTTCCCTCTCTCGGTCTGAGCTCTGCTGTGCAGGGTTGCAAGAGGCTGATACCAATTCAGGCGCTTATACTGCTTGCATTTACAAAAGCCGCAATTAAGAATGCATTAGGGAATACTGAGTTGCATTAATGGTGTCCTACGTAGAGTTCTGCTTTAAACGGCGGAAGGATGCGTTCGATTGGCTTATCTTTTTGTTGAAAGAAGTTATTATTCGTAGCTAATAATGCATTTTCAAGTTTATTTCTTCTACAACACCATCTGCTATTTGCGGTGAAGTTGTACCCCCGTCGGAGCCAGTTATCCTTAGGCTGTGCCATCTGCGTTTCCGATTCCTCTCAGTCATTCCGCGCTCAATTTAATTATTCTTTTTTATTCGATCTAAATTACATCAGTTTACTCCCATGTGCATCTTTTTCCTAATCACATTCACGGTGTAATAATTTCACGTCTGTCTGCTGGGAGCGACGACGTTATCGCTCAAAGGCCTGTGCCATTTCATGATGCCCGTAAGCGTGTTTTCTGCATTGACTTTCTTTTATCAGCGCTACGAAGCATTGTATTCCTAAAATATTCACATTCCTATTCCGGGGACTAAAGATTACAGATATGCCCCATGCGTAGTTCATTCTTCATGTCCACAATGGTCTCTGCACCAGAGGAGCTTACACTCTAATGTCCCCTCCCCCACAGTCACACACTGTTATTATTATACATATATATAGCTCTGACACACAAACTGCAGAACAGGAGGGCCGTATGAACGCTGAAACAGCTGGCGTTTTTTCTAAACAGAAGACTTTACTTGATGACGGGACTGCTGGTATCTGTGGTACTTCTGGGACTATAGTGAGCGGGACAGTTGTGCTGGAGGGGAGGAGGGAGGATCAAGTGGTGGGTAATGTACCAAACCAGATTTCAGAGGTTCCTATTCAGCCAGTTAATGTGTCATCTGTCCCAGTTAGGAATTATGCTAAGTGTGTGTTGGGACAAAGTCATGCTGCTGGTGGAAGGGAGCCAGTTGTGCGACTTGCGAGTTAACGCACCTTCCTCCATTAAATGCAGGAATGTGGTACAGCTCAGGTGGGAAGGAGGAGGTATTCCACCTATCAGGAGGGTGGTTGTGGATAAGATCCTAGCCATGGGATTTAAGGCGGAGGATATTTATGCTCTTATCAGTCTGGCTGGTTCCTTTGAATATGATTTGTCATTTGTACATCCAGAATCGCTGGATCTGTTTTGGGAGCGGTTTGAGCATGTATATGGGGGCCAGCCGGACTGGAAGAGGCTTGTCCCCAAAGTTGTCTCACGACAGCCCTTGATAAAAAAAATGTGATTATCCTCACTAGGAATGAGTCTATACCCCCCGAGGATTTATGGGTCTGGTTGAGGAGGTTTGGTGAAACGTTGTGTCCCCTAAAAAAGATTGTGGATAATAGAGGAATCTGGACGGGTGGGTGGTCACTGTCAATGAGGTTGAGTGTGTGTGGGAATGTGGTCCAGCATTTGCCATCCTTTGCCTTTATTGGTAGAGATAGGATTACTGTCTTCTACCCTGGTCAACCTAAGCTGTGCCAAAAATGTGGCGTCAAGGGACATTTCTCCTCTAAATGTCCAGAACAGAAGTGCTCTTTGTGCCAGGAACTGGGGCATCTGGTGAGGGACTGTAACATCATTAAATGTAACCTATGTGATAAGGTTGGTCATCCTTATAGCCGGTGCTCTGAGGCTTTGCACAATAAGGCCCCTTTCACACGGGCGTTCAGGTCCGCCTGTCAGTTTTTTAGGTAGACCTATACGGACGCTCCATGCAGATCTATGGAGCGACGGATGTCAGAGGTGACCATGTCCGCTGACATCCGAGCTGCCAAAAATCAGACGTATGGCGATACGTTCGCATCCGTCCTGGCGGATCGGATGAGATCTGATGAAAAAGGACATGCTGTCCGTTTTCGTCTGATCCCTCCATAGGAATCAGCGGCGCTCAGACAGGCCCCTCCCGGCTCAGTGAGCAGAGACAGACCCGTCATCCGCCGGCTCAGCAGAGATCAACGGAGAGATCTTCTGCTGAGCTGGTGGACTCTGCTGAGCAGATCCGCCTCGTGTGAATGAGGCCTAAGCCCAGAGCTAGTGGAGGAATTCTTCCGTCTGGATAGAGAAGAGTCTGGGTTGGCGGAGGTTGTACCAGAGGATCCTAGTGTCTCTGTCCCATCAGAATCTGTGTCTGTGAGGCGGTCTGTGGTGTCAGTGTCCCCCCAGTCTGTGGTTCCCCAGTCAGTGTCAGAAAGTGTGGTTGTCAAGTCTGTGTCCGCACCTATTGTTTCTCCTAGTGTAGTGAAGGCAGTGGAGGGTGCTGGACCAGAATGTATGGTGGTGCCAACCCCTCCTCC
The DNA here is from genome assembly GCF_042186555.1 of Aquarana catesbeiana. Lineage (NCBI taxonomy): Eukaryota > Metazoa > Chordata > Amphibia > Anura > Ranidae > Aquarana > Aquarana catesbeiana. Next base: position 341,093,135 of record NC_133330.1, read on the forward strand.
TCGGCGTGGCAGAAGTGTGGCTGGAGGTCGGCAGATACTGAGGGGTGGAGTGAGGGATGGATTGGATGATGGTGGAGGGGGAGGTGGGAAGTAAATGAGGGTGGTTGGTGCAGAATGCAACGTGAATGATGTGGAAGTCGGGGTGAATGATGTGGGGGGAGGGGTTAATGGGGGGGTTTTGGAATCGCATCCTGGTGGCGATTAAATCTCAGAAGGTTTCTTAGCCTGGATTGTGTTTAAGTTGAGGTTCGGGGTTTGTATTATATTTTTGTGTAAATATGTTTTTATTAATGAGCTGTATGTTTGTATGATTTTTTAATTAAAAAAATGTACATTCTAAAGTCCCCCCACAGTCACACATTATTATTATTATACATTTATATACAGTAGCTCTGACATATACCGCAGTGACAAACTAGACTAAAACCGACTGAGGGAACATGGAATAAACAGGGAGGGACTAGCTGGAACTGAACTAACTAGCACTAAACAGGAGGGGAGGACAGAGAGAAAAATCACAAATCACATAACTCAACAGGCTGTAGTGGCCTCAAATCACTACTAATGTCACCATACATAAGGACAATAATAACATGATACAGTTCAATACAATAACAGAAACATATATAGATGTGGGACAGAACACCAAGCACTGTCACAAGGGATAGGGTCACATGCTCCCACATAGGTGGTCGGGTAGTGTTGCCGGTGTTTCTTCAGATTAGGCAACCCGTCCTGTATTTCACTATATAAGCTGAGTTTACTGGTAAAAATAAGTGTGAAATGCAAGACTCCGGTGGGTGTAAAAAGATGTCCGCTTCCTTCTCACTGTATCCTTACTGTGGACGAGTGCGGGGTGTACCAAGATGGCGGCAATGGAACGTCACTTCCGTTACGAAATCTGACGGGACGTCTAATCTGACGAAACACCGGCTGCAATAAATGAAGATGTGTATAGGAAGTTGGGGGGGGGGGGAGTGTGACTTTTGCAAAGACACTGTTACTTTGTCCGGCATTGGGAAGATGGCTAATCAAACTTTCTAAATAAAAGGCAAGCAGCAAAAGGGGGACTCCACAACTCCAAGTAAGACTCTGCCAGAGGGGATTCCACAAGACCAAGGAAGATTCTGCCAGACCAAGGTAGACTCTACCAGAGGGGACTCCACAAGACCAAGGAAGACTCTACCAGAGGGCGCTCCACAAGACCAAAGAAGGTTCTGCCAGAGGGGACTCCACAAGACCAAGGAAGATTCTACCAGAGGGGACTCCACAAGACCAAGGAAGACTCTACCAGAGGGCGCTCCACAAGACCAAAGAAGGTTCTGCCAGAGGGGACTCCACAAGACCAAGGAAGATTCTACCAGAGGGGACTCCACAAGACCAAGGAAGACTCTGCCAGGGTATAACACTAGAGGCCGCACTGCAAGAGATAAATAGCAAGAACCTGGTTTCCTGCAATTGCTTAAGATACCTGGAGTCCTGTTTGCTACAGAGATTGCAGACCAGCTATAACAGAAGTTACGTCACTTCTTAGTGTATCCCTACTTTCCTGTTTATTAAAATCTCATTAATATACTACACGTTTTTTCATTACCTTGCTTTACCACAAAGTATCCAAAAAGATACACACAAAATGCAAAGTGACAGGGGGGTTTATTTACTAAAGGCAAATCCACTTTGCACTACAAGTGCACTTGGAAGTGCAGTCGCTGTAGATCTGAGGGGGGGGCATGCAAGGAAAATAAAAAACAGCATTTTGCTTGTACATGATTGGATAATAAAATCAGCAGAGCTTCCCCTCATTTCAGAGCTTCACCTCAGATCTACAGCAACTGCACTTCCAAGTGCACTTGTAGTGCAAAGTGGATTTGCCTTTAGTAAATAAACTCCAATGTCTCTTTAATTTAACTCAAACAGTCCAATAAGTCCATGAAATCCTGGAGCATGGCTTGTTATTATTGGACCATCTATGACCAGTCTGAGTCAGGCCCCCCTGGTTGTGTCTTCCAGCCAGGGTGCCCCTTTAGGAACGTCACCATTAAAACACAAGCTTCACCTAAACACACTGCCCTTTAAAAATGTATTATTTTTACAGCTCGACAAGAGGAGAGACCCCTTCTGTCACCACCCTCCACCTCTCTTCACAGCCGAGAGTCGGTAATATTTGTTTCATTAACTTACATAAAAATAAAAACTTCAATTGATCTTAAGGGATAAATCGGTACCTGTCGTCCTAATTGCTCCACTCTTATGCGCCATCACCCTGGTAACCTTATCAACATCTAACAAGTGCAACAGTAATAGGCTTCCGCGAAGCATGTAATTGCCTTGTTGACACCCTGGGATGTAGACTGCGGTGGACGTGCGGGTTCTCATGAAGGTCAGTTGGGTTTTCTGTCATTACATTGTGTCTGCGGCCAGAAAGATTAGGGGGCGGATGGACGTGCGGCCACCATCACAAGGTTCCTTCTGAAAAAACTGAAGCAGAGTGCCCCTTTACCCGCCTGCCCCGGCAGACCCTTCTGTAGGCATGCAACCGGAGTTGTGGATGGGGGGCAGCTAGACATTCCCAGCACCGACTTATCTTATAGAAGACAATATCAGGAAACATTTATGCTGCAAAGTCCTATTGTTACATCATTTTTGTATATTTAACGTTTATTGTGCAAAGATTGTACGGTCAGATTGTATTGTGCTAGTAACCCTTATAGCAGCCATACACTTTTTTCTTCCAATCCTTCTCTCCCGGAATAATCAATCTATAGTCTCTTACCAGATAATGCTGAACAAGCAATGCTCCAGATTTCCAGGTTTTTATGGACTTATTCGGCAGTTTGAGTTAAATTAAAGAGACATTGTCACTTTGCATTTTGCCTGTATCCTTTTGGCTACTTTGCAGTAAAGCAAGGAAATGAAAAACCCTGCAGTATATTAATGAGCTTTTACTAAACAGGAAAGCAGGGATACACTAATGCTGTGTACACATGGCCGGACTTTTCGACCAAACTTGTCCGACGGAACGAATTCATCGGACAATTCGACTGTGTGTGGGCTTCATCGGACCTGCAGCGGACCTTTTCTGTCGAAAATGTGACGGACTTTAGATTTAGAACATGTTTCAAATCTTTCCGAAGGATTCGAGTCCGGTCGAAAAATCCATTCATCTGTATGCTAGTCCGACAGACAAAAACCTTCCTTATTCGAGTCCGGTCGTACATCATCACGGTCGAATCCGTTGGACTTTGTTGTGATTGTGTGTAGACGAGTCCGATTCAACGGAAGTACGTCCAAAGTCCATTGAGAAAAAGTCCGACGTGATTCAGTCCGTCAAAAGTCCGGTCGTGTGTACACGGCATAAGAAGTGACTTAGCTTCTGTTATAGCCGGCCAGCAATTTCTGTAGCAAACAGGACTCTGGAAATCTCAAGCTATGGCAGGAAACCAGGTTCCTGCTATTCCCTTTTGTAGTGTGACCTCTAGAAACACAAGCAGAGAGCCCCACACTTCTGGAAGTCTACGGGCATCATGACATCACTGGCTAAGCCCCGCCCAATGCGTTTTGCTGTCAGCAAGCATCGTCAGGGGATGGAGCTTCATCCCCTGACAATGTTTTTTGGTAGCGATACACTTTGGGATGGGCTTGGCCAGTGATGTCATCATGCCTGCGGACTACCCAAAGTGTGGCGCTCTCTGCTTGTGTTTCTCTGTATCTTTCTGTAAGTACCCCTCCTGTGTGCAATAAAGCGATTCATCTGGCAGTATTACACTATATGGGCTGCTTTTTGACTTCTTTCAAGGATGATTTTACCTAGTGTGGCATGATTTTAACCCTTGATGTACCCTGGTTGTGACTTTGGTGGTTATTACTAACTGGAGGAGGAGGCTCTGCAAAGGATTCATCCACATTGAGCGCATATTGATCTCCATTTAATTAGGAGGTTTAGAGATTGAGATTCTTGGAAAGGTCATGGCAGAGAATAGGAGGACCAGCTCTTTGCAGCAGCTCCTGTGGGAGTAATTCTACACAACCATACCCAGGTGAGGGGTTTCCTTCCATCCCCCTAAGGAAAGGGTTAATTCCCTCTGGTATTGAAAGAATATAAAATAGTGAAAGGTCCATGGACATTGGGGAATTGGTGGAACCATTGGTTGAGTGGAGCTCTGGAGGGTGACCAGATCATGGCTGACTGCTCTCTAACACATATAATGCCTTGAAATTTTCCACATTTTGTCAAAAAACTTGTAAAAAAATGTATTTTATTGGGATTTTATCTGATAGACCAACACAAAGTGGCTCATAATTGTGAAGTGGAGGAAAATGATAAATGGTTTTCAATTTTTTTTACAAATAAATATGTAAAAAGTGTGGCGTGCATTTGTATGGCGCCCCCTTGAGTCAATACCCCCTTTCTCAGCAATTACAGCTGCAAGTCTTTTTGAGGGTGTCTCTACCAGCTTTGCACATCTAGAGAGGGACATTTTTGCCCACTCTTCTTTGCAGAATATCTCAAGCTCTGTCAGATTGGATGGAGAACGTCTGTGAACAGCAATTTTCAAGTCTTGCCACAGATTCTCAATGTGATTTAGGTCTGGACTGTGACTGGACCATTCTAACACATGAATATGCTTTGATCTAAACCATTCCATTGTAGCTCTGGCTGGATGTTTCGGGTCGTTGTCCTGCTGGAAGGTGAACCTCCGCCCCAGTCTCAAGTCTTTTGCAGACTCTAACAGGTTTTCTTCTAAGATTGTCCTGTATTTGGCTCCATCCATCTTCCCATCAACTCTGACCAGCTTCCCTGTCCCTGCTGAAGAAAACCATCCTCACCACATGATGCTGCCACCACCATGTTTCACGGTGGGGATGGTGTGTTCAGGGTAATGGGCAGTGTTAGTTTTCCTCCACACATAGCGTTTTGCTTTTAAGCCAAAAAGTTCAATTTTGGTCTTATCTGACCAGAGCACCTTCTTCCACATATTTGCTGTGTCCCCCACATGGCTTCTCACAAACTGCAAACAGGATTTCTTATGGATTTCTTTCACCAATGTCTTTCTTCTTGTCACTCTTCCATAAAGGGCAGATTTGTGGAGAGCACGACTAATGCCGCGTACACACGGTCGGACTTTTCGGCTATAAAAGTCCGACAGCCTGTCCGACAGACTTTCGACAGACTTTTGACGGACTTTTGGTGGACTTTCAACAGACTTTCTAATGAATGGACTTGCCTACACGCGATCACACCAAAGTCAGACGGATTCGTACGTGATGATGTACACCAGACTAAAATAAGGAAGTTGATAGCCAGTATCCAATAGCTGCCCTAGCGTGGGTTTTTGTCCGTCGGACTAGCACACAGACGAGCGGATTTCTGGGTCCGGCGGAGTTACGACGTAAAGATTTGAAGCCTGTTCCAAATCTAAAGTCCGTCAGATTTGCGACTGGAAAAGTCAGCTGAAAGTCCAGTGAAGCCCACACACGATCGGATTGTCCGCCGGATTTGGTCCGTCGGACAAGTCCGGTTGAAGAGTCCGACCGTGTGTACGCGGCATAATAGTTGTCCTGTGGACAGATTCTCCCACCTGAGCTGTGGATCTCTGCAGCTCCTCCAGAGTTACCATGGACCTCTTGGCTCTTCTCTGATGAATGTTCTCCTTGCCCGGCCGGTCAGTTTAGGTGGACGGCCATGTCTTGGTAGGTTTGCAGTTGTGCCATACTCTTTCCATTTTCCGATGATGGATTGAACAGAGCTCCGTGAGATGTTCAAAGCTTGGGAGATTTTTTTTATAATCTAACCCTGCTTTATATTTCTCCACAAGTTTATCCCTGACCTGTCTGGTGTGTTCCTTGGCCTTCATGATGCTGTTAGTTCACTAAGGTTCTCTAACAAACCTCTGAGGGCTTCACAGAACAGCTGCATTTATACTGAGATTAAATTACACACAGGTGGACTCTATTTACTAATTAGGTGACTTCTGAAGGCAATTGGTTCCACTAGATTTTAGTTAGGGGTATCAGAGTAAAGGGGGCTGAATACAAATGCCCCCCCCCCCCACACACACTTTTCACATATTTATTTGTAAAACATGATGAGATCCATTTATCATTTTCCTTCCACTTCACAATTATGTGCCACTTTGTGTTGTTCTATCACAGTGGTCTCCAAACTGCAGCCCAGGGGACAGTTGTGGCTCTTTGCTTGCTTTTATCCGGCCCTCGGGGTGCTATTGTATTCATTGACACTAATAAAGGGCACAGTTCCTCCCACTGACACCAACAATGGGGCCCAATGACACCAATGATGGGGCATAGTTCCTCCCATTGACATCAACAATGGGGCCCAATGACACCAATGATGGGGCACAGTTCCTCCCATTGACACCAACAATGGGGCCCAATGACACCAATGATGGGGCACAGTTCCTCCCATTGACACCAACAATGGGGCCCAATGACACCAACGATGGGTCTGAATGAATGAATGAATGAATGATTTGTAAAGCGCTGCAATTGCGAACTGAATCGCCTCAAGGCGATTCCTGCCAATGACACCAACAATGAGGCACAATCCCCCCCCCCCCACTGACACCAGTGACGGGGGATTGTTTGCTCCCACTGAGGCTGGGACATTTTGTACTCCCGATGGCCACAGTCCACACCCCCCCTAAAGTCTGAAGAACGGTAAACCGGCCCTTGGCTTAGAAAGTTTGGAGATCCCTGGTCTATCACATAAAATCCCAATAAAATACATTTAATCCTGCTTGCTGTTCCACTACATTGATCCCTGACTTCTGGCTTGGCTGACTATCCATTCCGGTTACTGAACTTTGGCTATGTTTTGACTATGTTTGTTCTTTTTACTTTTACTATTAAACAAGTGTGATTTAACTGTACTTCTGTCTTGGCCCGATTTCATGGTTTCTGACAGTAGGCGAAGGCCGAGATCCACTGGGCTGAACGGCTTAAGTAGGCCGGACTGACGAGCAGGAAATCATCAACAGCTGAGTAACTGTGGAGAGATAGGAGCTGGCAATTAGCCAGCTCTGAGAAGGAAGGGCTGAGCCCAGCCCTGACAAAGGGCCAATCATGTAGGCATCATACAATGGTTCCACAGAGGAGTCTACAACTGCCATAGATGATGCGCCAGTCCAGCCCAGTTCAGTAGGACGGAAAAATAATCCTTTGTGTATGGTGATATTCTCAGAGATTGGCCTCTGAGAAGATCTTTGGGATAATTCAGTGTGCCGTTTTCTGCCAAGAGATGAAATATATCTTCACACGTCTTCTCATATGGAAATGCGATCTAACGATTTTTTTATGTGCGGCGCACAGTATAAATAATAAATTATCGTCTTCCATTCAGCCAGCACGCTGCGAGCGATCCCGGGGCCGGCTCTGAAGACGCTTTCCCGTCCAGCCAAGAAAATGAAGCAATTTACGGCCATTGTTAGAAAAGAGCTCACGGCATTGACAGATGGACAGTCCCCAAACGGCCGCGGCTGAAAAATGAAAGCAACACATTATTATCGACTCCCAGCAAACTCTGCTGATAACTTTGTATTTTTCATCGACGATCAGCAGCCAAAGGAAATTGCCAGGGAAGATGTCAGTTCTTCGCGTCCTGGAGCCACGCTGTGCGTCTGAGTTCCACCCAGAAGCACTGTGAGCCCTTGGTGGACATTATTCATAATGGTTGGAGCCGACCGTCACTAAAAAAATATGTAACACATATAAGGGAGAATATTATTATATAAAGATTTGTATTTCTGTCCATCCAGTCCTGAGATGTACACAGCTCTGCCACACAGCATAGCCTGGTCTGGCAGGGCGGGAGACCTCATTTCTCCCACCTGCAGTTCAGTAACTCTTACAAGTCTTGCCCCTCCCCCAGGCCATGATTGGACAGTCAAATGAGAAGCAGCAAATTGATGAGCTCATCTCTCTGCTCTCTCCCCCTGTTGGCATACTCCTTGCACTGCAGCACAACTGAATGTTGCATGAGGATGCCTGAGGTAGTTGGGTTAAGCCCTGAGATAGTTAGGATAGACCCGGCCTTTCTTGCTTCCAGGGCCTGGGACAAGGAGGAGGGGGGACAGGAGGGGCGCCTGCCCTGGGTGCTGGTATTATGTGATGTGGGGTGGGGGTGCCGCAATGAGAGTTCCTGGTGCTACAAGCTGACAGGAGTAGTGACCGCAACCTCACTACTCCTGTCAGCTTAGCACCGAAAGCAACAGGCCAAATCTATGGAGGAGGAGAGAGCCGGGAGAGGGCTGTGCTCTCTCTCCCCCTCCAGCTCCACACTCGTACCATTGCGGTGCTCCTGATCGAGAGTGTCAGATTCGGACTGTGCAAGGATTTGTTTACCCACCCCCATCCCTAGCAATAAATGTGGGTAGGGGGCAGGTAAACAAACCCTACAAAGGCCCAATATGTCAGCCAGTGCCATTGCTACTGCGGGCCCACGGTGCTGCTATCCTGTGCCTGCTAAAAGTATTGCAATGCTGTTTCCCCTAGGCTCCTCCTCCTCCACTGTGACCTGTCAGGATGAGGAGGAGCCTGGCTGGGAGGCGGACCTGCAACTGAGGTCTGTGTGCTGAAGGGAGGAGAGAATTGTACTGGGGGACCGGGGGGGGAGGGGGGTGCAGAGTAAAAAACATTTGTTCTGGGGATGAGTGTGTGAAAGTAGGGGGGAGGAGAAGAGGATTAGTGCTGGGTGGGGGGGATTTGTGCTCGAAGAGGGAAATTTGGGGGTGACAGGATTTCTTCTAGGAGGAGACATTTTTTGGGGAGGGCGGATTTGTGCTGGAAATGGAATTTGAGGGGTGACGGGAGTAAGAATTTCTTCTAGGAGGGGAATTCGGAGAGGATGTTCTAGGAGGCATGATTGGGGGGGGGGGGGTTTGCTGGAAGAAATGAAGGTGGAAGGTTACTGGGGAAATTGCAGGGAGGGGATTTGTTCTGGGAGGGGTGATTTGGGGGGGTGAAGGGGTAAGATTAGATTTGGGAGGGAAATATGGGGGGGGGGGATATCTGCTAGGAAGGGTGATGTGGGGGACTTGGGCTACGAGGGAAAATGGGGGGGGGGGGATTTGTGCTGGGAGGAAGAGTTTTTTTCTCGGATAGAAAACTTGGGGGGGGGGGGGTATGTGCTAGGAGAGGTGATTTTTTTGGGGGGGGGGGGGGTTTTGCTAGGAGATGGGGGAAAGAAGATTTGAGCTAGAAGGAGTAATTTGGAAGAGGATTTGTGCTAGGGGGGGACATTTTTGTGGGTGAGGAATTTGTGTGAATAGAAATGATTTGGGGGAGGGGGGGTTATTTATGTTAGGAGGGGGGATTTGGGAAGAGAGGATTTGAGCTGGGAGGGGGATGGGGGGAATTTGTGCCAAGAGGGGGGATTTCAGCAGTGGGGATTTGTACTGGGGGGAGGGTGATTTTTTGCTTGGGGAAAATTGTGGCCTGCAAAGGGAATTTATGCTTAAATGGTAAGCGTGCAGATTAGTGCTTGATTTTTTTTTGGGGGGGGGGGGGTTATTGGCACATAATGCTCATACATCTTGGGAAGGGGGGGGGGGGCTCTAGATGACCTTGTCCCAGAACTGCTTGCTTCTCAAGCTCACAGTGACCCACAAGGACAATGGAGGGGAACAGACGCTGGCATCTGCAGGGAAGTCTGAAGAGCAGGGTCAGTGTTGGCATGCAGAAGTCTCTACTGGGAAAACTACTAAAAATTGTAAATAAAACTTTTCGATTTTCATTACAAACCTTATTTTACACTCAGACCCCTTTCACACCGAGGGCGTTTTGCAGGCGCTATAGCATTACAAATAGCGCCTGCAATCCGCACTCAACAGCTGCTCCATTATTACCAGTGTGAAAGTCAGAGGGCGTTCACACCGGAGGGCTGCGCTGGCAGGACCTCAGGAAAAGTCCTGCCAGCAGCTTCTTTGGAGCGGTGAAGGACGCACCGATACCATTTTTTTTTTACAATGAGTACGAATACCGATACTTTTTTTTTAGTACTCGTCGATACCAATTACCGATACCGACCGCAACTGTTTTGTTTTCACTGCAGCTGTCAGCAACGGTACAAAACATTGAAAAGTTATTTACAAATGAGATAATTTTTTTTTTTTTTTTAATTTTGTGCTTTTTCAATGTGAAATGTGTAAATATATGTCAATATTTATATGTGTAAAAATATTCACTAACAAAGCTAACAAAAAAAAAGTGGTAATTGTTTATCGTTTATAAAATAGACGTAGACAAAAAAAAACAGGAAAATAATAATTAAATGGAGGAGAATAGGGAGTTAGTTAAGGCTGATTAGAGTAAATGAAGGGTTAATAAGGAGTTAAACAGAGAAACATTTGTTCATCCCTTTGATCTGCAGAAACAAAAAGATACAAAAAGAAACAATGTTTCTTTTTATTTTCTGTTATCAATGTTATTAATAAACTTGTTTTTTTTTTGTCAGCTCCAATTACACTTCAGCTGTCAAAAGGGGAGACCCCACTGACAGCTCAAAGAGCCGAACCTGAAAGTATCGGTGCATTTGTACGAGTACCGATACTTGTGCAAATACTCTGTATCAGCACCGCTACCAATACCGATAGGTGCAACCCTACTTGTAAACAACAAATCTCAGAAAGAGGCTCGGTTAAAAGTCAGCAGGTACAGGAGTTGTACAGGATTTGTAGCTGCTGACTTTTAAAAAAAAACATTTTTTTAAAAACGGGCTGGAACTCCTCTTTAGCCCATTGGTCCAATGTGACATGTCAAATCGCATGCCAAATTGGCGGCTATTTCCGGCAATGGCACCATCGGTCCCAACTTTGCGGCACCGCACCGATTCACAAAAGTAGTTCCTGTACTACTTTTGGCGACTTCAGGGGGGTTGATTTGAATAGACATCTGTGCAGGAACCCGCACAGATGTCTGTCAAATCACACCCCCAACCCCCCCCCCCCGAAGTCGGACTGCATTGAAATCATGCGAGTTCAGCTGAACGATTTCTAACCGGCAGCGGTGTGAACCTGGCAGAGAAGTGAGACCTCTCATCAGATCCCGGTGCCGGAGACGGAGCCTGGAATGCCGGCTAATCTTCCTAATCAGAGTGTCCGCTCCTCCGATCGGCTGCATTACGGCTCGGCATTATGAAAAGTTCCCGGAGACGTAACGTTCCCGGATCGCCGCGATCATCAGGAAATAGTCGGCTGGAGGTTATCCCGACCTTCAAAATAATTACTGCGAGAAATTCACAACACGAGCGCCGGGGAGGTTTGATTATTTGCGTTGATGTGTTGAAGTTCTCGGCTTCGGGCCGGGGAGAGGTTGCTGGTAACCCTTTCGGCGCGCTTTTAGAATACGGAGCTGAGAGCGCGGCGTCACGTGTCATTCGTATCGAGAATTACACCCCCTAAGCTCGGCTTGTTTTTTTTACTGAGCTAAAATACGACCCATTATTTGTAATGTGCCTGTGCACACAGGAGCGTAAACAAGCGCCGTGGATTCTTCTGTTACAAAAAAAAAATAGAAAAATCTGCACTTTTGGTCAGTAATTTACGCCTCACGTGCGCAAATGTCCATTAACATATTGTGAACGCGAGAATAAGTTTGCGCACATGCGCCTTAGGCCTCTTGCACGTGATACTCCTGTTTTAGCATCTACTTTTTCAGACCTTCTTTTGTATTTGTGTATATGCGATCTCACACTTTCGTGCAAATGTGCAAAAACGTATTCCTGCGTTCTCGTTCTGCACAATATGTAAATGACCATTTGTGCCAATGGCTACCACTGCTATCTCAGCCAATGAGGAGGGAGAGACCCGGGTGAGTCGAGGCTCTCTACCACATCGCTAGATGGAGAGGGGGCTCAGGTAAGTTTTAGGGAGGGGGGGGGGGGGGGCTACTGCACACTGAAGGTTCTTTACATTCATGCATGAAAGTAAAAAAAATCCTTGAGCCTTTACAAACACTTTAACCCCCACACATCGGCAGTGATCTGTGATCGATTCGTCCATCAGACACAGTTTATCACAGATCAGGGTAAAGAGCCAATCACAGCTGATCAGTGTAACCAGTATTTGCCTGTTATCGGCAATCCTGTCCTCACGCTGACAGTGCGTAAGGAGAGAAGACCTGATAACAGTCCACACAGGGGGCATCTACACTGATAATCAGGACAGCCCCAAAAGTGCCCATCAGTGCTGCATATCAGTGCAGCCTCATCAGTGCTTCCTCATCAGTGCCCATCAGTGCCGCATATCAGTGCAGCCTCATCAGTGCTTCCTCATCAGTGCCCATCAGTGCCGCATATCAGTGCAGCCTCATCAGTGCTTCCTCATCAGTGCCCATCAGTGCCACCTATCACTGCCGCCTATCAATTATACATATCAGTGCCCTTCAGGTCCACCTATCAGTGCCACATATCAGTGCAGCCTCATCAGTGCCCATCATTGTAGCCTCATCAGTGCTTCCTCATCAGTGCATATAAGTGATGCCTGTCAGTGTCACCTATTATTGCTGCCTATCAGTGATGCCTATCAGTGCCCTTCAGTGCCACCTATCAGTGCCCATCAGTGCTGCATATCAGTGCTTCCTCATCAGTGCCCATCATTGCAGCCTCATTAGTGCCCATAAGTGATGCCTATCATTACCACCTATTAATGATGCCTATCAGTGCCCTTCAGTGCCACCTATCAGTTCCCATCAGTGCTGCATATCAGTGCAGCCTCATCAGTGCTTCCTCATCAGTGCCCATCATTGCAGCCTCATCAGTGCCCATCATTGATGCCTGTCAGTGCCACCTGTCATTGCTGCCTATCAGTCATACCTATCAGTGCCCTTCAGGTCCACCTATCAGTGCCACATATCAGTGCAGCCTCATCAATGCTTCCTCATCAGTGCCCATCATTGTATTCTCATCAGTGCTTCCTCATCAAAGCCCATTAGTGCAGCCTCATCAGTGTTTCCTCATCAGTGCCCATCATCTCAGCCTCATCGGTGCTTCCTCATCAGTGCCCATCATCTCAGCCTCATCGGTGCTTCCTCATCAGTGCCCATCATCTCAGCCTCATTAGTGCCCATCATCTCAGCTTCATCGGTGCCCATCATCTCAACCTCATCGGTGCTTCTTCATCCGTGCCCATCAGTGCAGCCTCATCAGTGCCCATAAGTAATGCCTGTCAGTGCCGCCTATCAGTGATGCCTATCAGTGCCTATTATTGCTGCATATCAGTGCAGCCTCATCAGTGCAGCATATCAGTGCTTCCTCATCAGCGCCCATCAATGAAGGAGAAAAATTACTTATTTACACAATTCTATAACAGAATAGATAAGAAAAGCAGTTTTTTTAAAAAAAACTTTTCAGTCTTTTTTCATTTGTTTAGCAAAAAAATTAAAACCCCAGAGGTGATTAAATACCACCAAAAGAAAGCTCCATCTGTCTCAAAAAAATGATAAAAATGTCCTATGTGTACAGCGCTGTATGACCGCACAATTGTCATTCAAAATGTGACAGCGCTGACAGCTAAAAATTGGCCTGGGCAGGAAGGGGGGTGAAAATGCCCGGTAGGCAAGTGGTTAAGCAGAGGCCCTAGAGAATAAAATGGTGGGTGTCGAAATGTTTTATGTTACACGATATTTGTGCAAATGTTTTGTAAAAAATACACTTTAATGAAGTTTACTGCACAAAAACACAATAAAATACCTAATGGTTTGATAAAATGTAAAAGATGATGTTACACCGAGTAAAGAGATACCTAACATGTCACGCTTTCAGAAATTTTGAATTTTTCGAATTTTCAAACTTCTGAATTTTCCAAAATTCAAAATTTCGGAAATTTGAGAATTCGGAAATTCGAAAATTTGGAAATCCGAAAATTTTAATTTTCGGATTTCCAAATTTCCGAATTCCAAATTTTCGAATTTCCAAAAAAAGCAAAAACAACGAATGAATTGAAAACGAACACATTTTTTTGTCAGTGCACATGTCTACTACCAGCCACCCAGATTTCTTGTACAGGACAGCCGAGAGTCGGGAGCTTGCTCCACCCCCCAGTTATAAATGTACCTTGGTAGATAAGGGGTTAATGCAGAGCTGCAGCCAAAAATATCAAGATGAAAAAGTATAAAAAATAAAAGATAAAAAAGATTACAAAACATGAATAGACTATTAAAGCGGTTGTATACCGCTGGATTTTTTTTTTTTCTTCCTGCAAGGTAAAGTCATAATGTGCTAGTATGCATCACATACAAGCACATTATGTGAGACTTGAAAACGAAGCAGTTCCAGCATCGCGATGTCAGCGCTGCAGCCACCTTAATTTTCACCCGTCTTGCTTCCCGGGTTGGCGGACTCCGGCTCCATCAGAACACTGAGAGTGCATCAGGTGATTATAAGGAACCCATTCAGAATCAGTCCGCACAGGACACGGTGATACAAACAGCTTTTACTTCAGAAGGAATTGTTTGTTTCTCAATAAAAGTGGAGTTATTTTTAACTCTAAAATATGATATGAATAGTCCCATGCTGTCCATTGATTCCCTGACCCCGGGCGGGGAGAGCCGGAAGGTGTCTGACCTCTGCTGATTGGAGGGCCCCTCCCATGAAGTGCAGATTGAAGATGGAAAAGTTTCCTCTGCAGGAAGTTTGGGATCACTTTAGCTGACACTAGAACAACGGCCTTGATTGCCTGAGAGCAGCAGATGTCATAATATCCCAACAATGGAGCGTTCCTCCGCCTGAGATTACCTGACATGACAAGACCGCTGGGTGGAGTCTGCTGGGCCCCTCCCACAACTCTGCTCTCTCTCCCTGTGCAGGGTGACTGGTCTTGTCTCCGCCCCCTCCTGTAGTTTTTTTTGGTAATGGGTGGGGCCTGCATGATGTCACTACTAACTAATTTTACAAATGAATATCTGGGTTTGCAAAGGCACTTGGTGCACACAGATAGGACAGGCCCAGAGCAGAAAGGAACCTAGGTGTAGGGCCCACATGATGACTGGGGTGGCTGGGCAGGCTAAATGGTCAATTTTACAACTGCACATCACTGTCACGAGTAATGCGAAGCTTCACCGCCGCAGTTCTCAATTCTGATCATGTCTTCTCCTCTGCTTTTTTACAGGTAAATGTCTCCTATCCATCTGTACGCTCTACTCTGCTGAACTGACATTACTGTAACATATCTGGTTAAAGTTCTACTGCTGTCATATCTTTAAACTTCTATATTTAATGGTAGCTCTACAACAACCACACTACAATAGCAACATTACTGGTGTTTGATTATCAACCCCATTTGGCTGAGTGATCAAGAGAGGTCATTCGCTTTACGACCTTAGCCTGTGTCTGGTCTGGTATTGGCCATCTTCTCTCCCATATTCAGGTGTCTCAAATCAGACCCAATAATGACCAATAGAGAAAAGCACGCCTGCTCTGTCTCCATATAAATTTAACCACTTCAATACCGGGCACTTAGACACCTTCCCGCCCAGGCCATTTTTCAGCTTTCAGCGCTGTCGCAATTTGAACAACAATTGCGTGGTCGTGCTACGCTGTACTCAAACAAATTTTTTATCACTTTGTTCCCACAAATAGAGCTTTCTTTTGGTGGTATTTGATCACCTCTGCGGTTTTTATTTTTTTGTGCAACAAATTAAAAAAAGACCAAAAATTTTGAAAAAAAACAAGTTTTTCTTTTTTTCTGTTAAAAATTTTTGTAAATAAGTAAGTTTTCTTCTTCAATGACGGGCACTGATATGGCTGCACTGATGGGCACTGATGAGGTGGCACCAATGAGGTGGTACTGACAGACACTGATAGGTGGCACTGCTATGCGGCACTGATGGGCACTCATAGGTGGCACCAATGGGCACTTGTAGGTGGCATTGATGGGCACTTGTAGGTGGCATTGATGGGTGTCACGGATGGGCACTGATGGGCACTGATAGGTGGGCACAGATGGGCACTGACAGGTGGCACCAATGGACACTGATGGGTGGCACTGATGACACTGATTGTTGGCACTGATGCCCCTAAGGTTGGCATTGCTGGGCATCACTGCAATATACTGGTGCCAATCAGTGCCCATTTGTGGGCACTGATTGGCACAGATTGGGCACATGTGGATGGCCATGGGGTACATACCTGGCCATCCACATGTTGTCCCTCTCCCTGGTGGTCCTAGTGGCGATCCCTGGTGGTCCAGTGTGGTGATCTGAGGGGGGGCTGCGCTGATAAGCAATCAGCGCAGACCCCCCCCTGTCAGGAGAGGCGCTGATCGGCTCTCCTCTACTCGCATCTTTCAGACGCGAGTGAGGAAAAGCCGAATAACGGCTCTTCCTATTGACATCGTGATCAGCCGTGATTGGACACGGCTGATCATGTGGTAAAGAGCTTCCGCCGGAGGCTCTTTACCAAGATCGGTGGAGTGGTGTGTCAGACTGACACATCGCACCACCGATCGCCGCGATGCACGCCCCCGCGGGCGCGGCGGCATGTTATCCTGCTGGATGTCATATGGAGCCCAGTCAGGATAACTGAACCACCGCCCGGCCGTCATCTGCTATGGGCCGGGCGGGAAGTGGTTAAAGCAGCCTATGGGGTGGCACAGACAGGGGCAAGGCGCAGACATCATGGCTCTGTCCTGATTGGCTCTGTCCTGAATGATGCGCAGTTCCACCGCCGCAGTTTACCGAAAGCTGGATGAAGATACAACAAGAACTCTGCAAGACGACAAGCAAACCAGCATTTGACATTTATTTTAGATCAAGTCAGACTCCCACTCTCTATCCATTATCACGCTCCTCATTCTCTTCCTTCTAACATCAGTGTCTTCTATCCTCAAATTATCCTTACTCTACCCCTCCTCTCTACCCTGCAGCATGCACTTATCACCCTCACTCCTACCCTCTCCCTACTACTGCACCCATCATTTCCTGCATTTGCTGCACCCACATGCTGGCATAAACTCCAGGGCCACTAGACACGCGCGCTCATGCACATCCCACTCCCACCTTGCCTTCCTCACCCTCCTCCTTCTCCTAGTCTCAGGTGACATTTCTCCTAATCCTGGTCCGCCATTTTCAAACTGCAAGCCACATCTCCAATACCCCTCCCCCTCTGCCAACCACCGCAATCCACTTAATTTAGTTTCTATCCCCCTGCTTCCTCAAAGCAGCCCACCTATCTCATGCGCCCTTTAGAACGCCCGCTCCATCTGTAACAAGCTAACATCTGTACATGATCTCTTCATCTCTCATGGCTTTAACATACTCGCCATAACCGAAACCTGGCTTCTAAATTTGGACTCAGCTTCTCCTGCTGCCCTCTCCCATGGTGGTCTCCATTGGACTCACTCCCCCAGACCCAACAGACAGAAAGAAGGTGGAGTTGGCTTCCTTCTATCCCCACAAAGCACCTTCTAAGTTCTTCCTATCCCTCCCTCTCTTTCCCTCTCTTCTTTTGAGATGCACTGTATTCGTCTGTTTTCTCCTATTTCTTCGAGGATTGCAAATGCCTGCAAGATGGAAGGGCCCACTACTGTGTTGACATTTTTTGGGAATCATCATTGATACCAACTTGATGGAGTGCTGGTTGCCGAGCGATCAGCTCGAGGACCTTCGGAGGACGGTGGCCGGGGTTGTTCGATGCTCCAAATTGCACTTGCGAGAGTTGCAGTCCTTGTTGGGGAAACTCAATTTTGCGCATTGAATTATGCCCATGGGGCGAGTGTGCTGCCGGCAGCTGGCATCTGCCACAGCGGGGGTTAAGGCACCGCATCATTTTGTTCATATTAGTCGGGAACACTGGGAGGACTTGTGGGTATGGGACATGTTTTTGGAACAGTACAACGGTAGGTCTTTCTGGTTTGGGCCTGCAGTCCCGGCTGCAGAATTGGCGGGGTCGGTGGGTTTCGCAACTTACTTTCAGGGCCGGTGGTGTGCGGAAAAATGGCCTGCGGAATTGTCAGGGTCTGATCTTATTCGTAACCTGACATTTTTGGAATGGTTTCCCATAGTGCTGGCCATGGAGCTTTGGGGGTCAGAATTTAGGGACCGGCGTGTTTGATTCCACTGTGACAATCTGGGGGTGGTGCATTCCATGAACTCATTGTCAGCCTCCTCCTTGCCTGTGGTCCGTTTGCTGCGCCATTTGGTGTTGTTGTATTTGCAATTGAATGTTTTTGTGTTTGCTGTTCATGTCCCGGGGGTGGAGAATGGGGTGGAGGATGCGCTTTCTCGCCTACAGTGGGACAGATTCCAGCAGTTGGCACCAGAGGCAGAGCGGCTTGGAGTCCCGTACTCCATCTCGTTTTGACACCATAACAGCATTGGTTCTTAAGTCAGTAGCGGATGCTACTTGGTGGACCTACGAGCCGGTTTGGCGTGAATGGCACGAGCTGGTAAGTAACGCTGGGGGTTGTTCTAGCGACGAGGATGTGTTGTATTTTCTAGGTAAGAACTGCGAGGAGGGGGTTTCTGTCGCTTTGGTTAACAGGAAGATGGCAGGCCTTGCCTTTTTGTTTAAATTGGGAGGTGTAGAGAATGTTACCAAGTCCTTTATGGTACGCATGGACTTGAGGGGTTACAGGAAGGGTCGGGGCAGGCCAGATTCTCGACGACCTGTGTCGCTGGGTATGCTGGAAGTGTTGTCGGGGGTTCTGTCTGGGGTCTGTTTTTCCCTCTTTGAAGTACAATTGTTCAGGACGGCTTTTGTTTTGGCATTTTATGGGGCGTTACGGGTGGGCGAATTGGTTAGTCCTTCTAAGACGGTAGTTGGGGGGGTTGGATTTGGCGGACGTGTCGGTGCAGGGTGACACGGTTGAGCTGCTTATTCGCAAATCAAAAACCGACCAGATGGGAAAAAGGGCTAGAGTGGAAATTGGCGGATTGGCGGGGCTTGGGGATATGCCCGGTCATTGTTGTCAGGGCTTGGTTGTTATTTCGGCCTGACGGGCCTGGTTCTTTCTTGGTCCACAAGGATGGGTCGGCATTATCAAGATACCAGTTTGTGTCGGTGTTTAAAAAATGTCTGGCGGTTGGTCGTTGGGAATCTCACTGCTTTCGATTATACGTACATCTGCATCTTCTTGAAGGTTGGGAGGGGGGGTATCTGTTCATAGATTTGGGTCAGTGGCGTGCAGGGTGGCATCTTCTGTCTGGTATTGTCTGGTTGGATGTTTCTTTGTCTGGCCCTATTGGGTTGGTGGATTAACTGTGGGGGTCTGTGTGAGTGGATGGTGTGTACATGGTTTTTTGTTTTTTCTATGTTTCATTATATTTTTCAGACCCGGTGTGCTTGATGTCGATCCTGGGCCACTCGTATGTCCACTGGGGGGGCTAAGAGGGCATTGGTTAGGCCGGAAGGCAGGCAGGTGGGTTCCCCCAGGATGAGGCAGTGGTTCGGTGGATCAGGATCCCAGGGATGCTGTGGTCCCAGGTACTACCGGAAATTCAGTGGTACGCTAGGATGGACCGGCCTCCCGATGTGCTGTGGGTGGTAATGACCTCAGTATTAGGGCGTCCAGAGAACTCATTCGAGACATTAAGTGGGATATTCTCTGCTTGAGGTCGGTCTTTCTGGACACTGTCCTAGTCTGGTCAGATATCATTGGCAGGGCAGTGTGGAGGGGGGGCACGGTCTGTAGATCGTATCAACAAGACCAGGATTAAGGTCAATAAAGTGGTGGCAAAATTTGTTGTCCGTAATGGGGGGGCTGGTTGTTCGCCATGGGGAGCTGAAGGGAGACAATGGCCTTTATTTGAGGAGAGACAGTGTACACTTGTCAGCGGTGGGCGTAGACGTGTGGTTTCTGGGACTCCAGGAGGGGCTTCAGCGGGCCTTGAGGCTGTGGAAGTCCGCCCACGCGTGAGGTTTCACAGGTGGGCGTTTGTGGCAGGGGTCTCGGGTTCTTGAAGGTCGGAATGTTGGAAGGTATACAGTATGTGGTGTGGAACGGGTTGGGCCTATCTTGGTATGGGTACCTTCCCTATCATGGAAATAATGGCCTATCGGTCATCGGGCAAGAAATTGGTAATAGTTTGTCCCTGAGCTGGTGGAATCGCGGCTAGGGGCCAGGATATCTAGGTCACGAACCTTAGACATAGCAGTCCGTTTAAGCTGGGTACAAAAAGTTGGGTTGTATAAAATGGAATTTATTTTATATATAAAATGTTGTTATGGTTGTTAATAAAGGGGCCGCCACGGCCATTTAAAACCCAGTTGCGTATTCTATTTCTAAGGTTTATTGGGCAACCTAGAGGGTTGGTATCAGGAGTGGGGGCAGACGATACATTTCTATCCTTTGGTATTGAGGAATATATATGTAAATTTAATTTTTTGTCTCCGTTTAACTTGAAGGTTCAGTTGGAACTGAAGTGAATTTCGTGCCCCGGATAATATCGCTGTTCATCCAGATAACTCTTTGTTTCTTGCCTTTCATACATCCCTTTTATGTGATCAGCTCCCCGCAGGATTAATATCACCACAAATCTGTTTTTCTCTATTTTGCAGCTCTTCAGTCGGAAGATTTGTCGATGACCCCGCAGCGGATTGCTTTGTCCCAATAGTGCTGCGAAAATGCGCCACCGTCATTTCCCGGCACTCTGCGCCTTTCAGAGCCGGCTAATGAAATGAGCGACGCATTAAGTCGCTCCGTAATCACAGGAAGAAAAATGAGCAATTACTGCGCTCACATAAAAGGTGTGCCCATCACTCACCCCCCCTCCCCCTCCTCTGCCCCGTCTGCTACCTTCCAGATTTCTTCTATTTTGGTGGAAAAATGTCCCTGTCACTCCGATATGTATGCCGAGCCAAGAGTCATCTCTGCAGGTCAGCAGGAACTAATAACGGAGAAGGGTGTAGGTTGTCTTAATCTGAAAATGCTGTTTGCCTGGCTGTTTTCTCCTGTATATGCCTACAGACCCAGAACAAGCATGTGGCAAGTGAAAGTCAGAAAAAAAGGGATTCCTAATCTCTATACCTTTTCCGGGACAACAGCTTTGATTATAACTGAAGACAAAGCACCAGGCAGCCGGGCAACTTTCAAAAGGAAGCCATCAATGGCAACCTACCGATATCTTTGACAGTAGGATTACTTGGAAGCCGCGAGGGAATGATGTCACTTTAAAGGTTTTGTGCTGGAGGCCAAAAAAAATATTTGTCTTCTGGTCAGCAGTGTCCTTTGAAATGAATTGGATCAAACTGAACCTTGCCAGCTTCTGTCCTGTAGATACAGGTAAACAATCCTGTATAATACTAACGATCAGTCCACTTGTTGGATTATGAAACACTAGGGCTGTATATATGTAGCAGAATCCCTGACCTCTTCCAGTCTAATGAGAACCTTCAAGGCCAAAGACATCCTTCAATATGTAGTGGGTTGTGAGGCATAGTGGGTGCAAAAGTGGTAGAAGTCATTGGGCGCCAGACACTTCTTGGATGTAAAAGAGGTTTTATTTCTTTGACAGTCCTTTTTATATTTTGCAAGGGAAAGAGGGTTGGGGCCAGGACACCCTTCAGTAGTTGCAATTTCAAATAGCAGACTCCGAGACTTCAATAGGAGGACAGCCGTGCAGGGAAAGGTCCCAGCAAGGTGCCACTTCTGCACGTGCAGGATTGCTGTCTCCTATGGCAACAGTACTTAATCCTAACTCAAAGTAACAGTTCTCTCAGCTGCACTACAACTTCTCCTTGTAGTTCTTCAGTAGACATGTCCACTGCCAAAAAATGTGTTCATTTTCGTTTCATTCGTTTCTTTTGCTCTTTTCGGAAATTCGAAAATTCAGAATTTTACGAATTTTGAATTTCGGAATTCTCGTAAATTCAAAAGTTCGAAAATCCGAAAATTCAAAAATCTGAAAAAAAGAAAGAAAATCAGTAAAATTCGAAATAATGGGCGTGGCCTGGACCGGCATGGTGTGAGGAGCACAACACGGGAGCTCCGCTCGAGGGAATATCCGTAGCCTCAAAATCCTGCAATTCTCAGTAGCCTTTCTACCCCTACAAAGCTAGATATTCTTCTACTGACCTCCCGCTACCATGTCGCCGCCGAAAAAAACGGCAGAATCAATTGCTAAACTCGACAAATACCGGCTGAAGGAGAAGGGGAACTCAGGTGAAAATGGCGCCGATGCATCTTCCTCCTCTGAGCCAACGACGGACGATACAGCCCGGGTCCTAGAGGCAATATGGGACTGCAAAAGCTCCCTGACCTGCAAGATAGAGGAGGTGAAGATCGATGTGTCCCTCATAAGGCAGGATCTACAAAAGCTCAGGGAACGGGTCACTGAAACGGAGACTCGAATCAGCAGAGTGGAGGATGAAATGCCGCCATTACAGCAGGCCACAGATCACATACAGCAACAACTCCATTCCATTCTCTCCAAACAGGACGATATGGAGAACCGCCTGAGGAGATGTAACCTTCGTTTTGTGGGATTACCAGAGGGTGCGGAGGGCTCAGATCCCCCAGCATTTTTGGAAAACCTCCTCATTTCTACCTTTGGGCGAGCAGAATTCTCGACGTCATTTGTGGTAGAACGAGCGCACCGCTTAGCGGCAAAGCCTCCACCGCAAGGTGCACCCCCCAGGACATTTATAGCTAAATTCCTGAACTTTAGAGACCGGGACGCTATCCTCCGCCTCACAAGGCTAAAAGGCAATATCCCCTTCAGGAATTCCGAAATAAAGGTGTTCCTGGATTTTTCAGCGGAGGTGCAGAAGAAAAAGAGCGCTCTTTACCGAAGCAAAGCGCCAACTCCGGATTCGACACTACACGTACGCCATGTTATTTCCCGCCAGGCTCCGCGTGGTGGGGGATGATCGCACTCACTTCTTCGATACCCCGGAGGCAGTATTCACATGGCTAGAAGACCGAGCTGCCCCTCGCCGCCCACCACCGGGAGAATAGCTACTCCTGCCGGCCAACTTGTCACGGCTGTGATAAGGTCATGGAGCTTTTTCTTTTCTAATGGATCACTCCGTCCGGCTTCCAGATAAGGTACTTCATCCCCCCTCACAATACCTTCCACACACTGCACTGTACTTTCTATGGCTCGGGGTGCTGGGAGAGGCTGGATTGTTTATACTCATCACACCGGAGACGGTACTCGTACAACTATACAGCTATTTTTTGTTGTGCACTACCAAACGAATAGCTAATCTCCTCAGCGCGGCCGTGCTGAGGGACACAGAACTTTCCTCTGCGAGCCCAAAGGGAGATCACCACAATAGTTTCCAACATCAGGCTTGTGCCCATCTATCAAGCTCTCCTCCCTTTCTTCCCCCATGCTTCCAGAATGGACACACCACTTTCACCTCTTTAGACCCTTATTCACCCTAAAGACTAATACTGTGATTGTCGAATGTCTAGGGTACCCTCGAGCTATTCCCCACCTAAAAGTTTAATGACTGGGCATACAGTGACTGTTTTATGTTTTTTTATCCTACCACCTTTTTTGTTAAGCCCGCTCCTGAAGATAGCTTTCATCACACTGTTGCTGGCTTTTCAGCGGATGTTCGTCCCACGAGTCGCGGGAGCCGTATTGGACCCCGCTATTTCAATACAGGCTTATACTGTAAACGTTATACAAGCTAAGTTTCCCTGGTCTGTCTGGGAACACATTTCCCGTACATATTTGCGCAGGGGGGTGTAGTGAGCCCAGCCAGATCGGTGCAATGGTTTATAACAATGTTTTGTTTCATTTTAAGTTTATCGTTCTTATTGTTTTCATCGCAACACATGGTACTTTACAGAGGTATGTAGATCCGGCAAGAGTAGGTAGAGGTATACATGCTAGACCTGCTCGCATGCTCTCGGGTTGTTTGATGGACGCCTCCCAGCAATATTGGGCGAGTACACCCGGTTGCTGGGACGGGTCGACGCAAGCTGAGGGCTATGCATATGCTTTGATCACAATGCTATGTCATCTCTAAAATGCTTAGCGTGGAATGTTCGGGGTCTTAGAGACAAATCCAAAAGGAATGCCGTTATGATGTACCTTAAGGCACAACAGGCACAAGTGATGGTTTTAGTAGAAACACATCTAACTGGTCAATTAATGCTCTCGCTTAAAAAACCTTGGTTGGGATGGGTTTACCAGGCCCCATACTCAGCCTATTCTAGAGGGGTGGCGATATTGGTAGCCAAAACAACGCAGTTTGTTATGCTGACATTGAGGTCTGACCCCCAGGGCAAATTTCTATTTATACACTGCAGATTAAATGGACTAGAAGTACTTTTGCTGGCAATATATATACCTCCCCCGTTTCAGTTTAATGTCATCAATGAGGGATTGGACTTTATGGCACAATTTCCCAAAATCCCAGCCCTGTGGATGGGAGATTTTAATGCGATATTGGACAACCACCTAGCAGTGGTGTATTTAGGTTTTGTGCTGCCCTAGGCCTGACTAAACGCATGCACCCCCCTAATTTAAATACGACCCACCCCATCCTGCTGAGGCCACACCCCTTCCTGTTTAAGACCCACCCTATCATCTGTAAACAACACCCCTTCCTCTTTAGGCTCATTTGGCACCTTTCAGGGGGGAACGGGTACCTGTTTCTGACAGGTACCCTTCCCCACTTCCGGGAGACTGCGCTGTCCCCTCTGAAGTTTGCCCCCCTCCTCCTTCCTCCACTGGGCCATTCAGAAAGTGCAACGCGCTTCGCACATGTGCAGTAGGGAACCGGTCGGTTTCCCTTACCATGAATGATAGTGGCAAAACCCGAGAGCCAATCCGAAAATCGGCTGAGGTGTCGACATCGCTGGATCCCTGGACAGGTAAGTGTCCTAATATTAAAAGTCAGCAGCTACAGTATTTTTAGCTGCTGAGTTTTAATGCTATCGGGGGGGGGGGGTCTCACTGTGCCCCATCAAACGCAGTCACTGTGCCCATCAAACGCAGTCACTGTGCCCATCAAATGCAGCCACTGTGCCCATCAAATGCAGCCACTGTGCCCATCAAACGCAGCCACTGTGCCCATCAAATGCAGCCACTGTGCCCTCAAACGCAGCCACTGTGCCATCAAATGCAGCCACTGTGCCCCATCAAATGCAGCCACTGTGCCCCATCAAATGCAGCCACTGTGCCCATCAAACGCAGCCACTGTGCCCATCAAACGCAGCCACTGTGCCCCATCAAACGCAGCCACTGTGCCCCATCAAACGCAGCCACTGTGCCCCATCAAACGCAGCCACTGTGCCCCATCAAACGTAGTCATTGTGCCATCAAACATAGCCATTGTGCCCTCAAACGCAGCCACTGTGCCCATCAATTGCAGCCACTGTGCCCCATCAAACGCAGCCACTGTGCCCCATCAAACGCAGCCACTGTGCCATCAAACGTAGCCACTGTGCCATCAAACGCAGCCATTGTGCCATCAAACGCAGCCACTGTGCCCATCAAACGCAGACACTGTGCCCATCAAACGCAGCCACTGTGCCCATCAAACGCAGCCACTGTGCCCATCAAACGCAGCCACTGTGCCCTCAAACGCAGCCACTGTGTCCATCGAACGCTGCCACTGTGCCCATCGAACGCTGCCACTGTGCCCATCGAACGCTGCCACTGTGCCCATTGAACGCTGCCACTGTGCCCATCAAATTCTGCCAGTGCCCATAACACTGATATACTTTATTAAATCACTGTACCTGCTGTCCTGGGGGTTTCCCTCGTGCTCCTCTCTCTCCTCCTGACGTCACAGCCCCAGGGCCGAGGAGAAGATTCACTGCAGGAAAGCAGTGCAGGGGAGGGTAGGCGGAGCTTAAGGCTCCACCTGTCACCTGTTGCATATGGGGGGCGCGAGTGACACACGCCGCCCCCCCGCATGAGAGAAAGCCCCCCCACCCGTCTGACTGATTCCCGGCTCCCGCTGCCGCCTCCCGCACACTTGCAGCCCACGGCGGCCGGCTTTCTGTAGCGGCGCCGCGGTGTATGGGCGTGCTTGTCAGAGAGTAGGGGGCGTGAGATACACGCCCCCACCCTCTGCCAAGCACGCCCATACACCGCGGCGCCGCTACAGAAAGCCGGCCGCCGTGGGCTGCAAGTGTGTGGGAGGCGGCAGCGGGAACCGGCAGCGGGAGCCGGGAATCAGTCAGACGGGTGGGGGGACTTTCTCTCGTGCCGCCCTAGGCCTAGGCCTTGTCGGCCTAGGCCAAAACACGGCCCTGCCACCTAGACAGGACTTCCCTGACATCTCCGATTGACAATACACCCTCTCCCACACGTTTCGGGAAATTGCTAGGTGAGATGGGACTACTAGACGCTTGGAGGTCCCGCCACCCCTTAGCAAAAGCGTTTACATGCTTCTCTGCGACACATAACACCATGTCGAGAATCGACTTAATCCTTATATCCAACACTTTGGCACCAAACCTTAAAAAAGCAGGGATGTCCCCCCGCATTCTCTCAGATCATACCCCCTGTTGGATAGAACTTGAAGTGGGCCCCCCCTCCTCTTCTTACACATGGAGGCTTAACTCCTTCTGGCTCTCAGTTGTCCCGGGGTTAGAGGATCTGGGGGAGGAGTGGGAGTTCTTCTTCCGTACCAACACTGGCACAGCCTCTTTTGACCTAGTTTGGGACATGTTTAAAACCCACGCCTGCATGCTTTTAGCACAAAAAATAACCAGACACAAACGTACGTCAAATGACATTATCCGACAGGCAGAACTAGCAATGGCAGTTGCAGACAGAGCCTTTTCAGAACACCCTTCCACCGAAACAGCGAATCAGGTAAAACTACAAACGCGTATAGTGAATGGGCTTCACTTTGAAAGAGCAGAAAGAAAAATATTCTACATTAAACAAAAAGTGTACGAGTGTGGGGAACGCGCGGGACGTTTATTGGCCTACTTGGCTCATATGGAACACAGGCCACCTACTGTTGTTGCCCTACGAGATCACGCGGGAGTTCTGATACAAGATCCTGACAGGGTGGTTGATGTGTTCTGCGCCTTCTACGCTTCTCTATACTCGTCCAAGACTAATGCCGCGTACACACGGTCGGACTTTTCGTCTACAAAAGTCCGACAGCCTGTCCGACAGACTTCCGGCAGACTTGCGGCGGACTTGTGGCAGACTTTCTAACAAACGGACTTGCCTACACACGACCACACAAAAGTCCGACGGATTCGTACGTGATGACGTACACCAGACTAAAATAAGGAAGTTCATAGCCAGTAGCCAATAGCTGCCCTAGCATGGGTTTTTGTCCGTCGGACTAGCACACAGACGAGCGGATTTCGGGGTCCGTCGTAGTTACGACGTAAAGATTTGAAGCATGTTTCAAATCTAAAGTCCGTCGGATTTGAGGCTAAAAAAGTCCGTTGAAAGTCCGGAGAAGCCCACACACGATCGGATTACCAGCCAGCTTTAGTCCGTCAGCGTCCGTTGGACTTTTGTAGATGAAAAGTCCGACCGTGTGTACGCGGCATTACAAATCAAAACAAGAAATAACAGACTTCCTATCCAATGTAACCTTCACACAATTAACAAGTTCCCAAATAGAGATACTGGAGGCGCCCATCTCTAAAGATGATGTTGCGGAAGCCATGTCCCACCTCGCCTCTTCAAAAGCTCCTGGGTCCGACGGTCTCCCACTGGAGTTTTATGATACCTACAGTGAGATTTTAACCCCCAAACTCCACGCGATATTTACTTATATATTCGAATCTGGTTCCCTCCCTAAATCAATGAATGAGGCATTTATTGTACTCGTACTAAAGCCGGGTAAAGACCCAACACTCCCTGAATCTTACCGCCCCCATCTCTCTACTACAACTGGACATAAAAATATTGGCTAAGGTCCTGGCACTACGCATGAACAAGGTGATCCTGAGTCTTATACACCCCGATCAAACCGGATTCATCCCGACAAAAAATACAGCGTTTAATTTACGTAGCCTATATATGAACTTACAGGCCAGACACGACCGAATGGGCACCAGAGTGGTAGTGTCCCTGGACGCTGCTAAAGCATTCGACTCTGTCGAATGGGACTACCTTTGGGAGTGTCTGGCCAGGTTCGGGTTTGGCCCTAAATTCATCCGATGGATCCAGCTTCTATACCAAGCTCCAAGTGCCAGGATCTTGATTAATGGTAAAACGTCGCAGACATTCCCGCTAACTGGAGGTACTCGGCAGGGCTGTTCCCTCTCCCCTCTATTGTACGCCTTGGCGGTAGAACCCTTGGCAACATCACTGAGAGAGCATCCAGGGGTTAGGGGTCTGAGTCGGGGTCCACTGATTGAGAAGATCAGTTTATATGCGGACGATATGCTTTTATACCTAGAAGATTCAGGTGACTCCCTGTTAACGGCCCTCGAAATTATCAAGCAATTTGGAACCTATTCAGGTCTAAAGATTAATTGGGAAAAGTCTCAGATACTCCCTGTGGATCTTGGAGCCCCAACAGAGACACAGACATCCTCACCACTGATGCGAGTTAGTGAAATTACATATCTAGGCATAAAAATTACACGCACCCCAGCAGACTATATCAGACTAAACTTGGAACCGCTATTTCAAATACTAAAAACTAAAACACTACTATGGTCCAGACTGCCATTGGGAGTTATGGGTCAAGTAAATTTGACAAAAATGATACTGTTACCCAAATTCCTATATGTATTCTGGCACGCTCCTGTCTATATACCCCTGAGATTTTTCAAATCTATAGAAGTGATTTTAAACACATTTGTGTGGGGAAAAGCACGGCACAAGTTGTCCTGGCAGGTGCTGAAAAACCCCACTGATTTAGGGGGCACAGCGCTGCCAGACTACAACTGGTACTACTTAGCAGCACAGCTATCCCACTTCTTTCATATCGATAAAGGTGATAAGGAGCGGTTCATGATTTTAATAGGCTCTCAAGCTAAAAAAATGCACATCCACCCCTTCCAGCTTATTCTTAGAGAGAATAGAGAACGCAATGGGACAGACGGGTGTGGAAGCAGGGGTTTACTATATAACTATTGTAAGATATGGGAGATTGTTAGACGCAAACTTAAAATTCCCTCAACACACAGTCAGGCACCATTGTGGAACAATCCAGGCCTACCCGAACTATTACATTTACCTGATAATGAGCTGTGGATCTCTAGAGGGGTTGTTTATTTGGCAGACATGTACACCGGGACCGTACTTAAATCATTCCAACAACTAAAAGACCAGTTTGGTCTCCCTAACTTTATGCACTTCCGATACCTCCAGCTTCGCCACGCTCTACAGACCCAATTCCAAAACTCTCCACCTAACCTAGAACAATTGGATATTCTGGCT
This sequence comes from Aquarana catesbeiana, assembly GCF_042186555.1. Lineage (NCBI taxonomy): Eukaryota > Metazoa > Chordata > Amphibia > Anura > Ranidae > Aquarana > Aquarana catesbeiana. Next base: position 341,122,418 of record NC_133330.1, read on the forward strand.
GTGATAAATAGCCCAGATCAACAAAAGCTAATATCCATATTTTACTCATGCTTAATACGCCCTGGTGCGGTAATAATTGCCTATAAACTAAAGGAGCGCTGGGAGGGAGACGTGGGTGAGATGGAGGATGAGGAATGGGAAGAAGTCCTAGACGCCTGCAAAAAAGTCTCACACAAACTATCAGACCGTCTTACGCAGTTGTTTATCCTACATCGCACATATCTGACCCCCACACGACTGGCCAAATTTAAAATTAACCAGAGCTCACTTTGCCCTAGATGTGCAAGTCCTCAGGGAACATTTTTTCATCTCCTTTGGCTATGTCCAATGATACAAAACTACTGGGCCCAAATAGTTAAATTTATCCATGATAACATGGGCACCCCTCTAACTCTATGCCCAAAGCAGTGTCTACTGGGAGTATTCCCAGATCCTGAATCGGATAAATTCCATCATATCTTTCTTCAGGAAACATTGTTCATTGCCAGAGTGCTTATTGCAAAGAAATGGCTTAGAGCAATACCACCCACTGCCAAGGAATGGGTTGCATTGGTAAATGCTCTCCTGCCATATAAAAAAGAAATTTATGCTCATAGAGGTTGCCCCACCAAATATAATAAGATATGGGATACTTGGCTAAATGAAGCCTCCACATGCGATGAACTAGATGCAATGCCATCTGCCTAAATAAAGATAGAAAACTAACGACGCTAGTAAATTATAACAACTGAGATTATTGATGTGTAGCAAGTAAGCTTACATACAAAAATGTACCTGTTGTATATCCATCACCTTGCCTTTTTTCAAAAAATTGTAAGGCCTTGACTCAACTGTTATTTATGATGTGCTGATTACACCTGCTATATGTACCACGAAATTATTATATTATAAATTGTAAAAAAATTCGAAATAATAACTAACTATTAAATTAAAGGTATTGGAATTTCCTTTTAAATTTGGCTGTTCGGCATTCGTTATTTCAGATAATTCGTAACTTCGGATAAATTCGTATTCGTTACGTTCACTAACAGCCAAATTTGAAAGGAAATTCCAATTCCTATCATTTAATATTTATTATTAGTTAGTTATTATTTCAGATTTTCGAATTTTCAGATTTTCATCCTTTTGAATTCTCAGATTTGTATTCTTATTCTTGAATTTTCAAATTTTAGAGTTTTTAAATTTATGAAATTTCGAATATTCAAATTTCCGAATTTCGAATTTCCGGAAATATCGGAATTAACTAATTTGTTAAAATTCGTTAAAAAACTAATTCATAACCAATCAAATTGCACATGTCTACTCTACAGCCCCTTGAGCTCCTGGTCTCTCACTGGACCCTCTGATTCACCGACTCTGAATCCCGTGAGCTCCTCAAGGCTTTTACGGTGGTATATCCTTCAAGCGTCACCCACACTTCCCTGCTGGGTCCCTAGCTTGGCACTTCGGATACCTCCAAGCTTCACCCCTGCTGACCTGCTCGGTCCCTGGCTTGGCACACAAGGCTGCTCTGCAAGCGTCACCTCTGTTGGTTGGATCCCTGACTTGATCACCTCCTGAAGTTTCCCGATTCTCCACCATGCCCTTTCTGTGAGAATGTTGCTCCCGTACTTGCTTCTGTTACTCACTGTGGTCCCTGGTAAAGGCGATTGGTCCCTTTGTGGTGACAGCTTCCCTTCTACCTCCGACCACTGACAGGTTCTCCGGCCAGCAGAACCGTCACTTTTGGACTGCAGTTCCAACCCTGCGCTGCTCTCTTATTCTGGATAGGCCCTCAGACTGCCTGGCAGCCTGATGACCCCAGGATAGGCCCAATCTCCAGCCTAGCAGCCCGGGGAAGATGACACACATCCACCCAGAGCGCACCAGAACCTGGATCACCTGACTCCACCCGAATATATAGGCTCTCCCAGCAGGCCAAGGTATTCAACAAAATCCCTGCCCATTAGCTGAGATACCCCATATACCCATAACCTGACCTTGAGTTCTCCTTCTCAATCTAATACCTTCAAGTGCCCGGCCACCTAGTGGTAGAAGAGGAAAGTAAAACCAGGCCAAACTTAAGGAGAAGTCAATGGATCCCTAGTAATTAACTACAGTAGCTACTGACAAGCAATTTGGCGACGTGCCCCCTGACTAAACCCCAGGGTGCTACACATATATAATATATTGCATTTCCATTTGTCAGGAAATCTGTATATACAGTGGGAAAAATAATGATTGGATCCCCTGCAGATTGTGTAAGTTTGCCCACTTACAAAGAAATGAAGGGTCTATAATTTTTATCATAGGTGTATTTTATATGATAGAGACAGAATATCAACCAAAAATCCAGAAAAAACACACAATACGAGTGTTTTAAATAGAGGTGCAGTTCGGTGTGTAAAATAAGTATTTGATCCCCAAGCAAAACATGACTTAGTACTGGGTGGGGAAACCCTTGTTGGCAAGTACAGAGGTCAGACGTTTCTTGTAGGTGGTGATCAGGTTTGCACACATCTCAGAAGGGATTTTGGTCCACTCTTCTTTACAGATCTTCTCTAAGTCCTTAAGGTTTCTTGACTGTCTCTTGGCAACTCGAAGTTTCAGCTCCCTCCCTACATTTTCTATAGGATTAGGGTCTGGAGACTGGCTAGGCCACTCCGTGACCTTAATGTGCTTCTTCTTGGGCCACTCCTTTGTTGCCTTGGCGGAATGATTTGGGTCATTGTCATGCTGGAAGACCCATCCATGACCCATCTTCAGTGTTCTGTATGAGGGAAGAAGGTTCTCATCCAAGATTTTACAATACATGGTCTCGTCTATTGGCCCCTCAATGTGGCAAAGTCAGCCTTTACCTTTAGCAGAGAAACAGCCCCAAAGCATCATGTTTTCACCTCCATGTGTGACTGTAGGGATGGTGTTCTTAGGGTCATCCTCAGCATTATTCTTCCTCCAAACACAGCGAATCAAGTTGATGCCAAAAGAGCTCAATTTTGCTCTCATCTGACCACAGCACTTTCTCCCAATCCTTCTCTGAATCATTTAGATGTTCATTGGCAAACTTCAGATGGGCCTGTACATGTGAGGAGGAAGGCCCTTTCTTGGGGAGGGGGATTTTGCGGGTGCTGCAGGATTTCAATCCATGGTAGTGTATTGTGTTACCAATGGTTTGGTGATTGTGGTCCCAACTGCCTTGAGATCATTCAAAAGCTCCTCCCGTGTAGTTCTGGGCTGATCCCTCACTTTTCTCATGACCATCCTCACCCCATGAGGGGAAATCTTGCATGGAGCTCCAGACCGAGGGCGACTGATGGTTATTTTGTATTTCTTCCATTTGCGAATAATCACTACAACAGAACAAGGGTGCGCACACCGCTTCAGGCAAAAAACGGACACACTCGACCCAAGGTGCTAATCCCGGCTCATCGCCGTAGGCAATATCAAGAAGAGAAGAAAAGATTGATCGCACACTTATATCCAAATGATGCTGTAGAGATTTCTTTATTGTCATGAGCCAGGCAAAATTGCAATGATGATCAGTTGACGCGTTTCACATGAAAAGAACCGTTCTTGTTCACAACAATTGAAATGCTCACAATACAAGCTATTTAAAGACATGTATCAAATGAAACACCTAACACAAAACACCTGTAATTAAAGAGCAATCAACACAAAACTTCACCGACATAAAAACATTTCTTAAATGCTAAAACATCTGATCAAAAAATGGTCAAAACAAGAAATAGATCATGTAAACATGTAAGCAAGAAATGTATTTAAAACAAAAATAGAAAAATGAGCGAAAAAACACACATATACACACACTCCAAAGACATGCTGGGAGGTTAATTGGATCCTGTCTAAATTGTCCCTAGTATGTATGAATGTGAGTTTAGGGACCTTAGATTGTAAGCTCCTTGAGGGTAGGGACTGATGTGAATGTACAATGTATATGTAAAAGTGCTGCATAAATTGATGGCGCTATATAAGTACCTGAAAATAAATAAAATAAATAAATATATCACTATGTAACAGATTAAGTCTAATTGTGTGATTTAATGCTTTTTATTAAAGACTTCTTAAAAACTGTTCAAGGATAAGAGGAAATAATGAATTTACCTTTCTATTAAGATCACTTATGGAATCAAAGGGAGTGTTCTCAACACTCAACTAGAGGACAAAGAGAAAAAAAAAATGAAAAACACTCAAAATCACTCGCACAATCACAAAGGAATAAAAAAATAAAAAAATAATCGCTCCTACAATTGTCTCCTTCTCACCAAGCTTCTTGCTGATGGTCTTGTAGCCCATTCCAGCCTTGTGCAGGTCCTACAATCTTGTCCCTGACGTCCTCTGACAGCTCTTTGGTCTTCCCCATGATGGTGAGGATTGAATAGAAGAGATTCTGTGGACAGGTGTCTTTTATACACATAATGAGTTGTCATTAGGAGAACCTTCTTACATTAACAGGACTAATCTGTGTACCACATGAGCACCTACTGTAGCCAGTCTGTGGGGGGGCAGAATTATTGTTGGTTGGTAGGGGATCAAATACTTATTTTACTCACTGAACTGCAACTCCATTTATAACATTTGTATTATGTTTTTTTTTCTGGATTGTTAGTTGATATTCTGTCTCTATCATATAAAATACACCTATGATAGAAACGATAGACCCTTCATTTCTTTGTAAGTGGGCAAACTTACATAATCTGCAGGGGATCAAATCATTATCCCCCCCCCCCCCCCACTGTACATTTGTTCTGTGTTAACTGGGCAAAAGTGAAAGTTGTTTAACCACTTGCCTACCGGGCACTTACACCCCCTTCCTGCCCAGGCCATTTTTCAGCTTTCAGCGCTGTCGCACTTTGAATGACAATTGCACGGTCATACTACACTGTACACAATTTTTTTTTTATCATTCTCTTCACACAAATAGAACTTTCTTTTGCTGGTATGTAATCACTGCTGGCTTTTTTATTTTTTACAAAAAAAAAAAAGACCAAAAATTTTGAAAAAAATAGTTTTTCTACTTTTTTTCTGTCAGTAAATTTTGTAACTAAGTAATTTTTCGCCTTTACTGATGTGCGCTGATGAGGCGGCACTGATGGGCACTGATAGGCTGAACTGGTGGGCACTGATGAGGCGGCACTTATAGGCACTGATGAGGTGGCACTTATGGGCACTGATGAGGTGGCACTGATATGCCACACTTATGGGCACTGATGAGGTGGCACTTATGGACACTGATGAGGTGGCACTGATATGCCACACTTATGGGCACTGATAGGTGGCACTGATGGGCACTAATAGGTGGCACTGGTGGGCACTGATAGGCGGCAGTGGCGGGCACTGAGAGGCGGCACTGGTGGGCACAGATAGGCGGCATGGATAGGCGGTACAAATGGGCACTGATGGGCATTGATGGGTGGCACTGATGGGCGACACTGATGGCCATTGATGGACAACAGTGATGGGCAATGATGGGCAGCACTGATAGGCGGCACTAATTGCCAGCACTGGCATGGCTAATGGGCACTGATTTGTGGCACTTGTGGGCAGTGTGGGCACTGATTGCTGCCACTGGTGGGCTCTGATCACTGGCATTGGTGGGCATGGCATTTTATTTAATTGTGGCACTTTATTTATATCTTGTAATCAGGGCACTGATGATCAGTGCCCTGATTTCTGCCCTAGCTGTCCCCCTGTGAGGAGATGCCGCTGACCGGGTCTCCTTGCCTCACACTCTGTCAGTGTGAGGCGAGGAGAGCCGATTTCCGGCATCTCCGTGTTTACATGTGACTGGCTGTGATTGGACACAGCCGATCACATGGTTAAAGAGCCGCGGACGCGGCTCTTTACACAGATCGGCGTTGCACCGTGTCCTAGCAACACGGTGCAGCCAGGATTGGCGTGGCCATTCTGTGCCGTCATATAACGTAATTCCACAAACTGTCCCAGAACAAGAGCTGCACCGCCCCGCCGTCATATGACGGTGGGCGGGCGGCAACTGGTTAAGCTATTTTCTCTTCTGAATGAATGTTCTTTTAATATGGGCAGTGGTAAAATACAGCATGTGGCCATGAGATGGAGCTGAGGAACATAGGGAATATGTCCTCGTAACAAGGAATACAATGTAACAATTCTAGGGAATGCAACAGGAAATTAGTAAATAAATGCAACCATTTGTTACATTTATTTGCTAATTCCCTCTAGCGTTCTGTGGAATTGTTACATTGTATCCCTTGTTACAAGGCCATATTCCCTATGTTCCTCAGCTCCATCTAGAGGCCATAATGCCGTATTTTACTACTGTCCATTATAAACGATTTGAAGTGTTTTATAAGTCCTAGTAAATTGGCTACCTGTGGAGGGAAAGGCTGTTCTATGCAAATTGGTCAAAAACAAATGTTTTTTAAGCTACTTCCTGTTCCAAACGAATAATCTTTTATTATGGGCAATAGTAAAATACCACATTTTGGCCACTAGATGGAGCTGAGGAGTGGAGAAAATATATCTTTGTAAAACACAGATACAATGTAACAATTCTAGGAAACACTAGAGGGAATTAGCAACACCGGTTACAATTATTTGCTAATTCCCTCTAGTGTTCTCTAGACATATTACAGTGTATCCCTTGGTACAAGAAGAATGTATTTCCTATGCTCTTCAGTCTCCATCTACTGCCCATAATAAAAGAACATTTCTTCAGAAGAAAAAATAGCCTAAAGAACATTCGTTTTTACCCAATTGGAATGCTCATGCTGAATTAATGGATGAATGGCTGTGCAAATTTTTTATAAAATGATCCTTAGATTTACCATCTTTCCACATGTGCAGTGAACTTATCTCACCAAAGACAGAACGCCCAGTGCAGTAAACATAAGGATATTTCATAGGATGCCAACGTTCATGCCATAATCTATTTCAGGGGTAGGCAACCCCCGCCACTGGTGCTGCAAGTGGCATGCGAAGCCTCTATTGCCGGCACTCGACTCCCTCCCCATCAGCAGAGCAGCTCAAGGAAGTGTCGGTGAGACACTAATGCATTCCAATCTCAGAATTCCCCACACCTCACCTCTGAGGAGGAGGCACTGCGCCCCCACACAATGTAAAAGATGGGAAACATTGTTTGGTTCTCTAACTTTGCTGTAGCTGCGATTGTCAGATTTTGTGATGGGGAAGAGATTGAGTGCAGTTCTGCTGGGGGGGGGGGTGTCCCTGTTTCAAGGAGGGGGAGGACTGTCATTAGCCACTGCTAAAGCCAATCAAAGTCCTGCTAGCCCCGCCCAGCACCTGGAGGAAGATGAATGGCTTGGTTGCCACTACCAATCTCAGAAAGAGGGGATTCACTGTGATTGAGAAAACCCCAATCAGGTGACAGTTTGTGGAATTACTGTTGAGCTTTTGGGAACTTTGTTGAAATTATTCCTGAACCTTTGCGTCACTTACTACTGATCCCCATCACTCTGTGTCCCTTTAAGCCACAGCCAGTATTCAGCGCAATGAAAATCACACCCAACCACTTTTTCTCAGCTGCGGGGGCCCAAATTATGATCCCGCACACAGGCCCACTGCTTTCAGAAAATCCCCCTGACCTGAGCTCATCATTGCGCATCCATTCCATATACTTGTATGTGAAATCACATTCATCACATACATCCCATACATCACATACATCCCATACATCTCATAAATTACATACATTACATACATCCCATATATCACATACATCACATACATCCCATACATCCCATACATACCATACATTACATACATCCCATACATCTCATACATCACATACATCTCATACATCCCATACATCCCATACATCCCATACATCCCATACATCACATACATCCCATACATCACATACATCCCATACATCCCATACATCTCATACAAGCAGGTGGGCTGGATGTGAGTGGTGGATCAGCAGGATGAGTGTGCCAGGACAGATAGAGGTGTCTCATCTCTGCTTCCTTTCACCACTCTGCATATCACACATATCATAGATGTGAAGAGGGTACAGCAGTGGAGCAGATGAGCAGGAGGGTACAGCAGTGGGGAAAATGGCCAGACAGTGGTGGGGCAGGTCTGCAGGGAGGTACAGCGGTGGAAGAGATGAGAAGGGGGTTTAGCAGTGGGACATAAGAGCAGGGGGTTACAGTGTTGGGTCAGATGAGCAGGGGGGTTCAGTGTTGGGCCAGATGAGCAGGGGGGTTCAGTTTTGGGTCAGATGAGCAGGGGGGTTCAGTGTTGGGACAGAAGAGCAGGGGGTTCAGTGTTGGGTCAGATGAGCAGGGGGTTCAGTGTTGGGCCAGATGAGCAGGGGGGTTCAGTTTTGGGTCAGATGTGCAGGGGGTTCAGTGTTGGGTCAGATGAGCAGGGGGGTTCAGTGTTGGGTCAGATGTGCAGGGGGTTCAGTGTTGGGTCAGATGTGCAGGGGGTTCAGTGTTGGGTCAGATGTGCAGGGGGTTCAGTGTTGGGTCAGATGAGCAGGGGGGTTCAGTGTTGGGTCAGATGTTCAGGGGGTTCAGTGTTGGATCAGATGAGCAGGGGGGTTCAGTGTTTGGTCAGATGAGCAGGGGGTTCAGTGTTGGGTCAAATGAGCAGGGGGTTCAGTGTTGGGCCAGATGAGCAGGGGGGTTCAGTGTTGGGTCAGATGTGCAGGGGGTTCAGTGTTGGGCCAGATGAGCAGGGGGGTTCAGTGTTTGGACAGAAAAGCAGGGGGGTAGAGCAGTGGGGCAGATGTAAAAGGAGGTGTATTGGTGGGGCAGATGAGCAGGGGGTTACAGTGGTGGGGCAGGAGAGCAGGGGGAACAGAGGGGAGACAGATGTGCAGGAGGTACCTTGGTGGGGCAGATGAGAAAGCAGGTTACAGTGGTGCAGCAGATGAGCAGATGGGTTCAGTGTTAGGACAGATGAGAAGGTGATTCAGTGGTGAGACAGAAGAGCATGGGGGTACGGTGGTGGATGCAGATGTGCAGGGAGGTACAGTGGTGGGGCAGATTAGAAAAGGAGTACATGGATGGGGCAGATGAGCAGGGGGTTACAGTGATGGGACAGAAGAGCAAGGGGGCACAATAATGGGGCAGATGTGCAGGAGGTACAGTGGTGGGAGTGATGTGAAGGGGGTTCAGCAGTGGGACAGAAAAGCAGGGAGGTACAGTGATGGGACAGATGAGCAGGGGGGGTTCAATGTTGGGGCAGAGTCGAAAGGATAGTACATTGGTGTGACAGATGATAGATAATTTCGCACTACTAAAGTAGTTTACAGCATTTACTTTATAAAAAATCATTTTCGTGATCGGGAGTGTGACGTTCACATTTTTTTGTTATGAAATCGGCACGCTAAATTTCTTTGAAAACATTTTTCGGCACACTGTGCTCAAAAGTTTGCCTACCCCCGATCTATTTGTTATTTCCCTCTAGTGTTCTCTAGGATTGTTACATTGTATCTCTTGTTACAACGACGTATGTTTTTTATGCTTCTCAGCTCCATCTAGTGGCCATAATGCTTTTTTTTTTTACTAATAATAAAAGAACATTTATTCAGAAGAGAAAATTGCCTAGAGTACATTCGTTTTTCCCCATTCTCACGGAACGAATGTAGATGCGGATTAAATGGTTATGCAGATTTTATATAAAAGAACGCCTAGGTCTCTTGTCCTTCTGCTTGTGAAGCATTCTTATCTCAGCAAAGATAAAACGCCCAATGCAGTAAACATAAGTACAGTGCAGGGGATGCCAAGGTCACGCAGTAAGCTGCTCACAATTTGACCCCAAAACATTATTCTGGGAGAGGGATTCGGCCAGTGAGGGGGTCCTGGGGCTTGAGGGTTCTGGGTTACCTTGTCTACAAACAGTTGCCATGGTTGCGAAGAAGAGAAATTTGAAATATTTTTCGAGTTCTAGTAAATTGATTGCCTGCGGAGGGAAAGGGCATCTTTAATGACATTAAATTACATATCTTCTCCAGACACCATGTTACTTTTCCTAATGCTACTTTTCTTTTTATCAAAAGTGGTTTTCTTTCATTAGGAAGAATTACAGGCGAGTTCATATTTATAAGATGTTCTACATGGAACATTGCTGTCAGAGAATCTTCCAAGCTGTATTTATCGGGATGAAAGCTGAACCCAGGTGAGCAGTAAAAAATACCCATAAAAATAAGGCTCTAAAGGATTTCTATTTTTCCATCCATTCCTGAGATTTCTATTCCCTCTCCAATCCACAGAGCTTACTGACCTGACTTTTCTCTCCAGCATTTAAACAGTATGACCTGGTCACCTCCCGCCCCTAGCCTGTGACTGGCCAGTGAAGGAGCAGTTCCCCGCCCCTTGCCTGTGACTGGACGCTGAAGGAGCAGTACTCCGCCCCAAGCCTGTGACTGGACAGTAAAAAAAGCAGTTCCCCGCCCTTAGCCTGTGACTGGACAGTGAAGGAGCAGCTCCCCGCCCCTAGCCTGTGACTGGACAGTGAAGACATAGTTCTCCGCCCTTAGCCTGTGACTAGTCAGTGAAGGAACAGTTCCCCGCCCCTAGCCTGTGACTAGTCAGTGAAGGAGCAGTTCCCCGACCCTAGCCTTTAACTGGACAGTGAAGGAGCCGTTCCCCACCCCTAGCCTGTGACTGGACAGTGAATGAGCAGTTCCCCGCCCCTAGCCTGTGACTGGACAGTGAAGGAGCAGTTCCCCGCCCCTAGCCTGTGACTGGACAGTAAAGGAGCAGTTCCCCGCCCCTAGCCTGTGACTGGGTAGTGGAGGAGCAGTTCCCCGCCCCTAGCCTGTGACCGGACAGTGAAGGGGCAGTTCCCCGCCCCTAGCCTGTGACTGGGCAGTGGAGGAGCAGTTCCTGCCCCTGACCTGTGACTGGACAGTAAAAGAGGAGTTCCCCGCCCCTAGCCTGTGACTGGGTAGTGGAGGAGCAGTTCCCCGCCCCTAGCCTGTGACTGGACAATGAAGGAGCAGTTCCCCGCCCCTAGCCTGTGACTGGACAATGAAGGGGCAGTTCCCCGCCCCTAGCCTGTGACTGGGCAGTGGAGAAGCAGTTCCCCGCCCCTAGCCTGTGACCGGACAGTGAAGGGGCAGTTCCCTGCCCCTAGCCTGTGACTGGACAGTGAAGGAGCAGTTCCCCGCCCCTAGCCTGTGACTGGACAGTAAAGGAGCAGTTCCCCGCCCCCAGCCTGTGACTGGGTAGTGGAGGAGCAGTTCCCCGCCCCTAGCCTGTGACTGGACAGTGAAAGGGCAGTTCCCCCGGCCCCTAGCCTGTGACTGGGCAGTGGAGAAGCAGTTCCCACCCCTAGCCTGTGACTGGGTAGTGAAGGAGCAGTTCCCCACCCCTAGCCTGTGACTGGGCAGTGGAGGAGCAGTTCCCGCCCCTAGCCTGTGACTGGGTAATGAAGGAGCAGTAGCAAACTAAAGAGGCAATCTCTCCTCTCTCTCCCCATCAGCTGGGATTTTTGTAACTTATAAATATTGGTATTACTGTCCATATAAAGGTAACACTTTCTTAGTTTTGGATAGAGGAGGGAAAGCCTAGACCCTCTGCCTGTATTTAATTTCTAAGATACATGTGTAGCACCCTGGGGTTTAGGCAGGGTTGCTCCTCACAAATTTACTTGCCAGGAGTAGTTGTCCTGGTTGATTGTTAGAGATCTATTGATTTCTCCCTAAGTTTGGCCTTGTTGCACTTTTCTCTTCTCTTCTTCTTTTCTACCATTGGGTGGCTGGGTACTTGGTGGTACTAGATATGAGAAGGGCAACACAAGGTCAGGTTATGGGTATATGGGGTATCTCAGCCAATGGACAGGGCTTTTGTTGGATCCTGTGGCCTGCTGGGAGAGCCTATATATTTGGATTGAGTCAGGTGATCTGGGTTCTGTGCCACCTGGACGGCTGTCTGGGTGGACATGTGTCGTGTTGCCCCAGGCTGCTAGGTTGGGCCTATCCCGGGCACATCTGGCTGCTAGGTTGTCTAAGGACCTATCCAGAAGCAAGAGAGCGGCGCAGGGTTGGGATTGCGGCTTGCAGTCCAACCAGAAATGACGGTTCTGCCGGCTGGAGAACCTGTCATGGTCCAAGGTAGAAGGAAAGCTGTCACCACTAAGGGACTATTCACCTTACCAGGGACCACAGTGAGTAACTGAAGAAAGTACCGGAGCAGAATTCTCACCAACCGGGGATGGTGAAGAATCGGGAAAATTCAGTGGTATCAAGCCAGGGACCCAACCAGCGGAGGTGACGCTTGCAGAGCAGCCTTGTGTGTCAAGCCAGGGACTGAGCAGGCCAGTGGGGTGAAGCTTGAGAGGTATCTTCAGTGCCAAGCTCGGGACTCAGCAGAGAGACGGGGGTGACGCTTGAGGAAGATACTACTGTGAAGATTGGAGGAGCTCAAGGGATTCAGTGGCAGCCAATCATCTAGTCTAGTGAGAGACACTGGGAGCTCAGTGGGCTGAAGAACTACAAGAATTTATTGTAGTGGAATAGAAAGGAACTGTTTAGCTTTGTGTTAGGAACTGTTAAAGACTGTTGCCATAGGAGACAGCATTCCTACACATGCAGATGTGGCGTCTTGCTGGATGCCTTTCCCTGCAAGACTAGTCTCCTATTGAAGTTTTGGAGTCTGCCAATTAATCTTGCAACTACCTAAGGGTACTTTTACACTGGCAGCGCCCGGGCATCGTTGGTAAAGCACCGCTATTTTTAGCGGCACTTTAGCATCATTTTTGCGGCGATTTTTGGCCGCTAGCGAGTCACTTTTAACCCCACTAACGGCTGAAAAAGAGTTAAAAGCGCAGCTGCAGTGGCGCTTTGCCGGCGCTTCGGTGCCGCTGCTCATTGATTTCAATGGGCAGGGGCACTGTAGGAGCGGTGCATGCACCGCTCCTACATCGCCTCAAAGATGCTGCTTGCAGGAGAGGAGAGGTGCTTTACAGGTGCATTGCAGGCGCTACTTTTAGCGCTATAGTGCCTGTAAAGCGCCTCACTGTGAAAGGGGTCTAAGGGTGTCCTGGCCCTAACTCTCTCTCCCCCAAAGAGTTTGTTAAAAGAAATAAACTTTCTTTTGCATTCAAGAAGTGTCTGGCGCCCAATGACTTTTAACTACTCTGCACCCACCATGCCTCACAACCCACTACATACAGAAGGATGTCAACTAACTCTGGCCATGGAGGTTCTCGTTAGATCGAAGGAGGCCTGGGACCTTGCTACACATGCATGAGGCTGACCATACACTATGCAATCTGTTTGTACAATCTACTTCCAATCTGCCATCAGCTATGTAGTAGAACCTGTACCGAGATTGTACAAATCAGACTGAGACCCCGGTCTGTTAGGAGATTGTATCCATCATGCAGCAATCCTCGGACTCAGCACACAGGATATAGATAGGTTGGTCTCGGATGGGGACCTTCATGTGGGGGGGGGGGGGTCTCTAAAGGAGACTCTGATATAAAGGGGACTCTGATATAAAGGACACTCTGATGGGGACACTGACATAAGGGGTGACATTGATGGTGACACAAATGTAATGGGGACTCTGATGGGGATCCTGATATAAGTGGGAGTTCTGATGGGGACATTAATGTAATGGGAACAAAATATTACAGCACACACATGCAAAAAATGACATTTAACACCTGTAAGCAGTGGCATCGCTAGGGGGTGGCTTTTGGGGCTATAGCCCCAAATCTGGGGCCCATAGCCCCGTGTCTTTGCAGGGGTCTCCAAGGGGAGGGGAGACTCTCTGGGGACCCTGATGTAAGTCGGGGGCTCTCTGGGGACCGTGATGCAAGGGGGAGGTTCTCTGGGGACCCTGATTTAAGGGGGAGGTTCTCTGGGGACCCTGATTTAAGGGGGAGGTTCTCTGGGGACCCTAATGTAAGTGGGGGCTCTCTGGGGACCCTGATGCAAGGGGGAGGCTCTCTGGGGACCCTGATGCAAGGGGGAGGCTCTCTGGGGACCCTGATGCAATGGAGAGGCTCTCTGGGGACTCTGATGTAAGGGGGACTCTTTGGGGACCCTGATGTAAGTGGGGGGCTCTCTGGGGATATATACACACACACACATGTATATTAATGTATATACATGTGTATGCCCACCCAAGCATATGACTTTCTTTACTACGCTGCTATAGGCTCTAGCCCCAGATCTTTTGTAGACCTAGCAACGCCCCTGCCTGTAAGGCTATTTAAAACACCTGAACATTTACAAAAAATATGGGGATTTGGTCACACCTTATTGCTATATGGTGCTTAAGCCCACTTACTGCGACAAAGTACCCCATTATTATTATTATTTATTATTATACAGGATTTATATAGCGCCAACAGTTTGCGCAGCGCTTTACAACATGAGGGCAGACAGTACAGTTACATTACAATTTGGTACAAGAGGAATCAGAGGGCCCGGCTCGTTAGAGCTTACAATCTAAAAAGGAAGGGTCAATTCATACAAAAGGTAATAGCTGTGGGGGGGATGAGCTGATGGAGGAAGTAAAACAGAGTTAGTTAGAAGCAGGATAAGCTTCTTTGAAGAGAAGGGTTTTCAGGGATCGCCTAAAGATGGATAGATTGGGGGACAGTCAAACCGATTGGGGTAGGAAGTTCCAAAGGATGGGAGAAGCTCTGGAGAAATCCTGGAGGTGATCATGGGAGGAGGTGACAATGGAGCTAGAGAGCAGGAGGTCTTGGGATGACTGAAGAGAGCGGCTTGGTTGGTATTTTGGGACTAGGTTAGTGATGTAGCTGGGGGCACAGTTGTGGAGGGCTTTGTAAATTATGGATAGTACTTTGAATTTTATTTGTTGGGTGAGTGGAAGCCAGTGGAGGGATTGGCGGAGAGGGTGGAGGACACTGAATAGTTGGTAAGGTGGATGTGTTTTGCAGTGGCATTCATTATGGACTGAAGGGGGGATAGTCTATGTAAAGGTATTCCAATGAGGAGGGAGTTGCAGTAGTCGAGGTGAGAGATGACCAGGGAGTGAATTAGAAGCTCGGTGGTTACATTAATTAAAAAGGGGCGTATTCTGGAGATGATGCGGAGGTTGAGGCGGCATGATTTGGACAGAGATTGTATGTGAGCCTGAAAGGACAGTTCAGAGTCTAAGGTCACCCCTCGCACCCTGACATGTGGAGACGGACTGATAGATGTGCCATTGATCTTGACAGAAGTCAGGGGAGGGGGCACGCGGGGGAGGAAATATTAGGAGCTCAGTT
This sequence comes from Aquarana catesbeiana, assembly GCF_042186555.1. Classification (NCBI taxonomy): domain Eukaryota; kingdom Metazoa; phylum Chordata; class Amphibia; order Anura; family Ranidae; genus Aquarana; species Aquarana catesbeiana. Next base: position 341,137,619 of record NC_133330.1, read on the forward strand.
TTAGATTCAGTTTGAGGAAGTGGTTTGACATCCAGGCTGATATGTCTGTCAGTGATATGTGAGGAGACTGATGGGGTGAGCTGAGGGGTAGAGAAATAGATTTGGGTGTCATCAGCATATAAATGGTAGTAAAAGCCATAGGAGGCTATCAGCTGACCTAGGGAGGACGTGTAGATCGAGAATAGTAGAGGTCCAAGGACAGAACCTTGGGGGACCCCCAACGGTAAGATGAGTTGGAGAAGAGGAAGTAGAGTTGTAAGTGACACTCAAGGTGCGATGAGATAGGTAAGATTCAAACCAACGGAGAGTGCAGCCATGGAGACCAAGCAAATTGAGTTTTCTGAGGAGGAGGGGGTGGTCAGCTGTATCAAAGGCAGCGGAAAGGTCCAAGAGTAATGCCGCGTACACACGGTTGGACTTTTCGTCTACAAAAGTCCAACGGACGCTGACAGACTAAAGCTGGCTGGTAATCCGATCGTGTGTGGGCTTCTCCGGACTTTCAACTGACTTTTTCAGCCTCAAATCCGACGGACTTTAGATTTGAAACATGCTTCAAATCTTTCCGACGGACTCGAGTCCGGTCGAAAAATCCGCTCGTCTGTATGCTAGTCTGACGGACAAAAACCCACGCTAGGGCAGCTATTGGCTACTGGCTATCAACTTCCTTATTTTAGTCCGGTGTACGTCATCACGTAAGAATTCAACGGACTTTTGTGTGATCGTGTGTAGGCAAGTCTGTTCGTTAGAAAGTCCGCCGCAAGTCCGTCGAAAGTCCGTCGAAAGTCTGTCGGACAGGCTGTCGGACTTTTGTAGCTGAAAAGTCCGACCGTGTGTACGCGGCATAAGAGTACGGAATAATGACCGTTGGTTTTGGCTGTTAGTAAGTCGTTTGTGAGTTTTAGGAGAGCAGTTTATATGGAGTGCTGTGGGCCAAATCCAGACTGAAGGGGATCAAGAAGGTTATTCTCAATGAGGTGGTCACTCAGTCGGTTGTAGACTAAACGTTCAAGGGGTTTGGAGGCAAAAGGGAGTAAAGAGATGGGTCTTAGGTTTTTAGGATTGGTGGGGTCTGAGGGCTTTTTTGGTATGGGAGTGACTAGCGCATGTTTTATAGGGTTGGGGAAGATGCCAGTGGAGAGGGAGGGGTTGAAGATATGAGTTAAGGAGTTATTAGTTTGTCCATTATTAGTGGGGCTTACATTATCCATAGAATGGAAGATCCTGCTTCTCTGAACCATGGGAGACATACACTCCTCTATATGGGAGAATTAAGGACCCCTCCTATGACACAGGTGGACACTAATGAGAGGCAATGATGAGGGGGTGGGGTGCTCCTGCCCAAAAGTATCAGACTCCATACAATAGACAACTAAAAGGAAGAAGGAGACTACGCTAAAAAAGAAAAAAAAGGGAAAAAAATGTTTGAATAAGCATATTGTGGCAGTCCATAAATTGTGAAATACGATGGTAAATCCCTACTTAAAAGGGGATACCATCAAAAAATGTCCTATACAAAAATGGCATACAGTGAAGTGAGTCTTGATATAATGATTCTTGTGTGCATAAAACAACACCAGTGACAGTGAACCTCCACCGTAAGGAATACACGCTTACCAAAAGGCAAGCGATAGCAAGCCTATAAGCTGGGAATCAATATCCTGACATCAGAGCCAGCGGTGGGTTGCTTGATGGCAATGAGGACATTCCAGAGGATGTAGGCTCAAAGAATGGACCAGTGATTCATATTCGGGGGACATAAAAAGAGACTGTCCATAGTGTGAATCCATTAAATTAATTTATTGAAAAAAGATGTATTGCACTTACATAAAAACAGGATTGAAAACGCTCAATAAGAAGATGCCGGCCGGCTCGCAAACACCCTTCCACCAATACACGTTAGACCGTGATGACGTCAGCACGCCTCCCACCCGACGTACGTTTTGTCAAAGATTGACTTAGTCACTGTATGCCATTTCTGTATAGGACATTTTTTGATTGTATCCCCTTTTAAGTAGGGATTTACCATCATATTTCACAATTTATGGACTGTCACAATATGCTTATTTAAACATTTTTTTTCCTTTTTTTTTCTTTTTTAGTGCAGTCTCCTTCTTCCTTTTAGTTTACTATGTTTGTATATATCATACAAAATTGAGCTGCAGCTTGTTATTTTTATTTTTTATTTTTATTTCACATTTATTTTTATTTTTTTCAGCGCTGTATTTCCTCTTTACATACAATAGACAAACAAAATATTTGGGGGCACACCCTAAAAGATGGCTGCACCATCTTAACCACTTCAGCCCCGGCAGATTTGGCTGCTGAATGACCTGCCATATTCGGCACTGTGTCGCTTTAACTGACAATTGTGTGGTCGTGCAACGTGGCTCCCAAACAAAATTGACGTCCTTTTTTTTCCCCACAAATAGAGCTTTCTTTTGGTGGTATTTGATCAACTCTGCGTTTTTTATTTTTTGCGCTATAAACAAAAAAAGACTGACAATTTTGAAAAAAAAAAACACAATATTTTGTACTTTTTGCTATAATAAATATCCCCATTTTTTTTTTTTAACCACTTGACCACTGGGCACTTAAACCCCCTTCCTAACCAGACCAATTTTCAGCTTTCGGTGCTCTCACACTTTGAATGACAATTACTCAGTCATACAACACTTTACCCATATGAAATTTTTATCCTTTTTTTCACACAAATAGAGCTTTCTTTTGGTGGTATTTAATCACCATTGGGTTTTTTATTTTTTGCGCTATAAAAGAAAAAAGACTGAAAATTTGGTAAAAAAATGAATTTTTCTTTGTTTCTGTTATAAAATTTAGCAAATTAGTAATTTTTCTTCGTAAATTTTGGCCAAAATTTATACCGCTACATATCTTTGGTAAAAATAAGTACAACTTGGTGTATATTATTTGGTCTTTGTGAATGTTAGAGAGTCCAAAAGCTACGGTGCCAATATCTGAAAATTGATCACACCTGAATTACTGACGGCCTATCTCATTTCTTGAGACCCTAACATGCCAGAAAAGTACAAATACCCCTCAAATGACCCCTTTTTGCAAAGAAGACATTCCAAGGTATTTAGAAAGATGCATGGTGAGTTTTTTTGAAATTGTCATCTTTTCCCACAATTCTTTGCAAAATCAAGATTTTTTTTTTCTTTTTTTTTTTTTTTCACAAAATTGTCATATTAGAAGGTTATTTCTCACACACAGCATATGCATACCACAAATTACACCCCAAAACACATTCTGCTATTACTCCCGAGTATGGCGATACCACATGTGTGAGACTTTTACACAGCGTGGCCACATACAGAGGCCCAACATGCAGGGGAGCACCTCCAGGCGTTCTGGAGAACCCAGGCCAATTCTGACATTTCTCTCCTACATGTAAAAATCATAATTTATTTGCTAGAAAATTACATAGAACCCCAAAACATTATATATATTTTTTTTAGCAAAGACCCTAGAGAATACAATGGCGGTTGTTGCAACTTTTTATCTCGCACGGTATTTGTGCAGCAATTTTTCGAACGCGTTTTTTTGGGGAAAGAAACAGTTTTGTGCTTTAAAAAAAAACAAAACAGTAAAGTTAGCCCAATGTTTTTGCATAATATGAAAGATGAAGTTACGCCGAGTAAATAGATACCCAACATGTCACCCTTCAAAATTGCACACTCTCGTGGAATGGTGCCAAACGTCGCTACTTAAAAATCTCCATAGGTGACGCTTTAAAATTTTTTCCTGGTTACATGTTTTGAGTTACAGAGGAGGTCTAGGGCCAAAATTATTGCTCTCGCTCTACCGATCGCAGCGATACCTCACATGTGTGGTTTGAACACCGTTTTCATATGTGGGCGGGACTTACGTATGTGTTCGCTTCTGCATGCGAGCACACGGACATGGGCGCTTTAAATTTTTTTTTTTTTTTTGTTTATTGTTTATTTTACTTTATTTATTTTAGTTTGACACTTTTTCCCCCCAAAAAAATTTTTTGATCACTTTTATTTCTATTACAAGGAATGTAAACATCCTTGTAATAGGAATATGGCATGACAGGTCCTCTTTACAGTGAGATATGGGGTCAATAAGACCCCACATCTCACCTCTAGGCTGGGAAGCCTGAAATAATAATAAAAAAAAAACGATCTTGGCTTCGATCGTAGCGGTGAGTCGGTAGAAGCACCGGAGGGTGGCGGGAAGGGGGGGCGTCCCCTCTCGCCTCCCATAAGAATGATCAAGCAGTGGAACAGCAGCTATGATCATTCCTATGGTGTAGGAAATCGCTGGCTGAAAAAGCTGATATCTGAATGATGCCTGTAGCTGCACCCATCATTCAGATATACCCGCTCAAAGTCAGGGATGTCATATGACTGTGGGCGGGAACTGGTTAAAAATTGCGGAGTATTGCGGGCTATTGCAGAGTATTGCGGGGTATATTGCAGAGTATTGCGGGGTATATTGCAGAGTATTGCAGGGTATATTGCAGAGTAGTGCCCGCGTATATTGCAGAGTAGTGCCCGGGTATATTGCAGAGTAGTGCCCGGGTATATTGCAGAGTAGTGCCGGGTATTATGCAGAGTATTGCAGGGTATAGTGCAGAGTATTGCAGGGTATAGTGCAGAGTATTGCAGGGTGTTATGCAGAGTATTGCAGGGTATAGTGCAGAGTATTGCAGGGTGTTATGCAGAGTATTGCGGGGTATTATGCAGAGTATTGCAGGGTGTTATGCAGAGTATTGCAGGGTGTTATGCAGAGTATTGCAGGGTGTTATGCAGAGTATTGCAGGGTGTTATGCAGAGTATTGCAGGGTATAGTGCAGAGTATTGCAGGGTATAGTGCAGAGTATTGCAGGGTGTTATGCAGAGTATTGCAGGGTGTTATGCAGAGTATTGCAGGGTGTTATGCAGAGTATTGCAGGGTGTTATGCAGAGTATTGCAGGGTATAGTGCAGAGTATTGCAGGGTATAGTGCAGAGTATTGCAGGGTGTTATGCAGAGTATTGCAGGGTGTTATGCAGAGTATTGCAGGGTGTTATGCAGAGTATTGCAGGGTGTTATGCAGAGTATTGCAGGGTATAGTGCAGAGTATTGCAGGGTATAGTGCAGAGTATTGCAGGGTATAGTGCAGAGTATTGCAGGGTGTTATGCAGAGTATTGCAGGGTGTTATGCAGAGTATTGCAGGGTGTTATGCAGAGTATTGCAGGGTATAGTGCAGAGTATTGCAGGGTATAGTGCAGAGTATTGCAGGGTATAGTGCAGAGTATTGCAGGGTGTTATGCAGAGTATTGCAGGGTTGGCTGAGCATTGAGGGATGGATGGATGTGACAGCAATTGTCACTGAGCACCGCTGTGGGCACTACACATCCAGCCCACAGCGGTGCTGCCATCCGATCCCTCCCCCTCTCCCCTCGCACTGTACCGATCGGTACAGAGAGGGGCGGGAGGAACCGGCGTCATGAGATGACGCCGGTCTGTTGACATGTGATCGCTCCGTCATTTGACGGAGCGATCACATGGTAAACGGCCGCGATCAGCGGCCGTTTACCGTGATCCGTGATGCGCCGGGTCCTCTGGACCCGGCGGTCACGGAAGTTCTCGGGTGCGCGCCCCAGGGGGCGCGCGAGAGCAGTATTCTGGGAGGACGTCCATGGACGTCCACCCAGAACTAGCCGACCGCGCTGTTGCCGTCTTTCGGCTATGGCCCGGTCGGCAAGTGGTTAAAAAGCACACTTTTCCTCAGTTTGGGCCGATATGTATTCTTCTACATGTTTTTGGTAAAAAAAAAATCGCAATAAACGTATATTGATTAGTTTGCGCAAAAGTTATAGCATCTACAAAATAGGGGATAGATTTCTGGCATTTTTAGTTATTTTTTATTTTTTTACTAGTAATGGCGACGATCTGAGATTTTTATCAGGACTGCAACATTATGGCGGACACATCGAACACTTTGACACATTTTTGGGACCATTTGCATTTATACAGCGATTAGTGCTATAAAAATGCACTGATTACTGTAAAAATGTCACTGGCAGGGAAGGGGTAAACACTAGGGGGCGATCAAGGGGTTAACTGTGTTCCCTGTATGTGTGTTCTAAATGTGGGGGGAGGGTAACCACTAGAGGAAATGACAGATCGTGGTTCCTACCTATTAGGAACTCACGATCTGTCTCTCCTCACAGAACAGAACAGGAATTTGTGTGTTTACACTCACACGTCCCTGTTCTGCCTCTTGTGCCCGCGATCGCTCATGGCCGGCGGTCATTGCGACCGTCGGCCACGAGCATCGGCACCTGTGCAGTGCAGCGGGCGTGCACGCGCCTGCTATCCTGCTTAAAAGAGCCGACGTACAGCTACGACGGCTCGTGGGATCGTGCCGTCCTGCCACAGTATAATGACGGCGGCTCGTCGGCAAGTGGTTAATGCATCTTTTAGGGTGTGCCCCCCAAATATTTTATTTTGTTCTGTTTTATGGTCTTATGGCTGCACCATCTTTGGTGCATCTTTTCAGGTGTGCCCCCCAAATATTTTGTTTAATGTGATGGGGACACTGGGAAAAGGAGTGACTCAGATAGGAGGGACACTAATATAATGGGGACTCTGATGGGGATCCTGATGTAAGTGAGAGTTCTGATTGGGACATGTAAGGGGTGACTAATGTAAAGGGAGACTCTGATGGGGACACTAATGTAAGGGGAGGGGGGGGCTCTGTTGGAAACACTAATATGAAGGGGACTCTGATGGGGACACTGATGTAAGGGGGTACACTGAAGGGTACACTGATGTAAGGGGGTACGCTGATGGGGAACTGACATAAGAGGTGACTCTGATGGGGACACTAATGTAAGGGGGGGGGGGGCTCTGTTGGAGACACTGATATAAAGGGGATTCTGATGGGTACACTGATGTAAGGGGGTACTCTGATTGGGACACTGATGTAAGGGGGTACTCTGATAGGGACACTGATGTAAGGGGGTACTCTGATGGGGACACTGATGTAAGGGGGTACACTGATGGGTACACTGATGTAAGGGGGTACTCTGATGGGGACACTGATGTAAGGGGGTACTCTGATTGGGACACTGATGTAAGGGGGTACTCTGATGGGGACACTGATGTAAGGGGGTACTCTGATGGGGACACTGATGTAAGGGGGTACACTGATGGGGACACTGATGTAAGGGGGTACTCTGATGGGGACACTGATGTAAGGGGGTACTCTGATTGGGACACTGATGTAAGGGGGTACTCTGATTGGGACACTGATGTAAGGGGTGACTAAAGTAAAGGGAGACTCTGGTGGGGACACTGACATAAGGGGGTACTCTGATGGGGACACTGATGTAAGGGGGTACTCTGATGGGGACACTGACGTAAGGGGTGACTCTGATGGGGACACTGATGTAAGGGGGTACTCTGATGGGGACACTGATTTAAGGGGGTACTCTGATGGGGACACTGATGTAAGGGGGTACTCTGGTGAGGACACTGACGTAAGGGGTGACTCTGATGGGGACACTGATGTAAGGGGAGGGGGGGCTCTGTTGGAGACACTGATATAAAGGGGACTCTGATGGGGACACTGATGTAAGGGGGTACTCTGATGGGGACACTGATTTAAGGGGGTACTCTGATGGGGACACTGATTTAAGGGGGTACTCTGATGGGGACACTGATTTAAGGGGGTACTCTGATGGGGACACTGATTTAAGGGGGTACTCTGATGGGGACACTGATTTAAGGGGGTACTCTGATGGGGACACTGACATAAGGGGTGACCCTGATGGGGACACTGACGTAAGGGGGACTCTGATTTAAAAGGGAACTGCAATGGGGATACTGAGTTGGAGTGGGGGACTGTAATCTGGACTTTGATGGGGACCCTGACATAAAGGGGGCTCTGATTAGAAAGGTGCAGACTGTTACTTTTGACCTTTAGTAATAGCTGATGATGAATATTTGGAATTTCGTTGTTTTACTGAAGTCCTTTCTCTGTTGCTCCGATTCATATCACGCAGATTTGTTTTCTCCTAAATTAGCCGTGACAGTACTACGTTTCTCCTGGTGACAATAAAAGTTTTCATAATTTTATAACATAAGATAATTCTTCTATAAGGTGTCCCCATCATCCTTTTCTAATATAGTCCATGAGACGGTGACACATTTACTTGGGTAATCTATTTATGTAAAACGCCTACTAGAACCATCCTGGAATATATCCTCCTCTACATTTATCCCCCTCTGATATTCTTTTTTTCTGGACACATAAACATGACTAATTCGCATTTCGGCTCTGCAGGCTTCAGACGCTTCGCTAACCATTTCAGGGGTGAGCAGTCGCAGAGTCTTTATCCTTCGCTGATGAAAGCTATAACAAGCATCATACAGCCTCATATCTGCTGAGATGAGACGTTTCGGCTCCTGTTTCCGTTTACCCAATTTTGGAGACGAATAAGGACAGAACATTCCGGTAACCAGCTGATACTCTTCATGTGTATGACAGCAAAATGTTCTTACTGCCTCTGACAGCAACAATAGGAACTGTTCAATGACTGGTGACCAAGGAAGGTAATATAATATCATTGTTCATGAAAAGTTCACTCATGACTTTTTTATTAATGGAAATAAAGATGATACGATAGTTTTCCTAACCTCTGCAGTTAGGGGTAAATAACTAAAAGTCATTCTACACTATATGGCTAAAAGTATGTGAACCCCCCCCATTCCGGCCAAATGATGGAGTTCAGGTTTACTGGTAATAATTCAGCGTACAAAGCCATTTTAGATCAGTCATTCCCAACCATGGAATTGTAAGGTTCCTCCAAAGGGGGTTCTTCAGCTGTGGCTGGTTGATCTCCTATTTAATGGTTCCAGGTCCAACACCACATGACATGACCACCAGTGTAAGAAGCATTCTTCCTACTGACCACCAATGTAAGGGACATTCTTTCCAATGACCTCCAATGTTAGGAGCATTCTTCTCACTGATCACCAATGTAAGGAACATTCTTCTCACTGATCACCAATGTAAGGAACATTCTTCTCACTGATCACCAATGTAAGGAACATTCTTCTCACTGATCACCAATGTAAGGAACATTCTTCTCACTGATCACCAATGTAAGGAACATTCTTCTCACTGATCACCAATGTAAGGAACATTCTTCTCACTGATCACCAATGTAAGGGACATTCTTCTCACTGATCACCAATGTAAGGAACAGTCTTCTCACTGATCACCAATGTAAGGAACATTCTTCTCACTGATCACCAATGTAAGGAACATTCTTCTCACTGATCACCAATGTAAGGAACATTCTTCTCACTGATCACCAATGTAAGGGACATTCTTCTCACTGATCACCAATGTAAGGAACATTCTTCTCACTGATCACCAATGTAAGGGACATTCTTCCCACTGATCACCAATGTAAGGAACATTCTTCTCACTGATCACCAATGTAAGGGACATTCTTCCCACTGATCACCAATGTAAGGAACATTCTTCTCAATGATCACCAATGTAAGGGACATTCTTCCCACTGATCACCAATGTAAGGAACATTCTTCTCACTGATCACCAATGTAAGGGACATTCTTCTCACTGATCACCAATGTAAGGAACATTCTTCTCACTGATCACCAATGTAAGGGACATTCTTCCCACTGATCACCAATGTAAGGAACATTCTTCTCACTGATCACTAATGTAAGGAACATTCTTCTCACTGATCACCAACGTAAGGAACATTCTTCTCACTGATCACCAATGTAAGGAACATTCTTCTCACTGATCAGTGATCACCAATGTAAGGAACATTCTTCTCACTGATCACCAACGTAAGGAACATTCTTCCACTGATCACCAATGTAAGGGACATTCTTCCCACTGATCACCAATGTAAGGAACATTCTTCTCACTGACCTCCAATGTAAGGGACATTCTTCTCACTGATCACCAATGTAAGGAACATTCTTCTCACTGATCACCAATGTAAGGAACATTCTTCTCACTGATCACCAATGTAAGGGACATTCTTCCCACTGATCACCAATGTAAGGAACATTCTTCTCAATGATCACCAATGTAAGGGACATTCTTCCCACTGATCACCAATGTAAGGAACATTCTTCTCACTGATCACCAATGTAAGGGACATTCTTCCCACTGATCACCAATGTAAGGAACATTCTTCTCAATGATCACCAATGTAAGGGACATTCTTCCCACTGATCACCAATGTAAGGAACATTCTTCTCACTGATCACCAATGTAAGGAACATTCTTCTCACTGATCACCAACGTAAGGAACATTCTTCTCACTGATCACCAATGTAAGGAACATTCTTCTCACTGATCACCAATGTAAGGGACATTCTTCTCACTGATCACCAATGTAAGGAACATTCTTCTCACTGATCACCAATGTAAGGGACATTCTTCCCACTGATCACCAATGTAAGGAACATTCTTCTCACTGATCACCAATGTAAGGAACATTCTTCTCACTGATCACCAACGTAAGGAACATTCTTCTCACTGATCACCAATGTAAGGAACATTCTTCTCACTGATCAGTGATCACCAATGTAAGGAACATTCTTCTCACTGATCACCAACGTAAGGAACATTCTTCCACTGATCACCAATGTAAGGGACATTCTTCCCACTGATCACCAATGTAAGGAACATTCTTCCTACTGCCTGCAATGTAAGGAACATTCTTCTCACTGACCTCCAATGTAAGGAACATTCTTCTCACTGATCACCAATGTAAGGAGCATTCTTCTCACTGATTACCAATGTAAGGAACATTCTTCTCACTGATCACCAATGTAAGGAGCATTCTTCTCACTGATCACCAATATAAGGAACATTCTTCCACTGATCACCGATGTAAGGAACATTCTTCCACTGATCACCAATGTAAGGAACATTCTTCTCACTGATCACCAATGTAAGGAACATTCTTCTCACTGATCACCAGTGTAAGGAACATTCTTCCCACTGACCACAAATGTAAGTGACATTCTTCCCACTGATGACCAATGCAAGGACCATGTTTTCCACTGATCGTCAGTGTAAGGATTATTCTTCCCATCTACCACCAATGTAAAGGACATGACACCAATGATCTTTTTAGCTGAGTTCCACTAGACCTGAAAAATATTTTAAAGGTTCCTTGGGCAATAAAAAGATTAAGAAAAGCTGTTTTAAACAATTGTGCTTCCCAGCCTTGTGGTAACAGTTTGGTAAAGACCCTTTTTACCACGACTGTCCCCTGTGTACAGAGCCAGCTCCATAAAGACATGGTGTGACCAGTTTGGTGTGGAAAAACTTGTGTCCTGTACAGAGCTCTGACCTCAACCATACTGAACACCTTTGGGATGAATATGAGACTGAACTGCAAGTCAGGTCTTTCTTTTTGGTGTCCAATGTGAGGAGCGACATACAAGCCAGGTCTACTCATCCAACATCACTACCTGACCTCACGAATGGGCACAAATTCCCACAGACACCCTTCAATATCTTGTGGAAAGCCTTCCCAGAAGAGTGGAGGATGTTTTAGATGCAAAGGGGGACAAATCCATGTTAAGATTTTGGAATGGGATGACAACAAGTGCATCCAGATTTGATGGTCAGGTGTCCACAGCCATTTGGCGAAGGATGAAAGGAAGAAATTGTGATTGAGACACAGCAGACCAGACAGTGTGAATTATAGTATGCTTTTTCAGTTTAACTCATAAACTAAAAAAAAAAAAAAAAAAAAAAAAAAAAGCTTTTCCTACCTATACATCTCAATAGAGCTCAGACTGCCTGAAGGTACCAGCACTGTCTGGTCTACAGCCCATAGTGGGAAGTGAGCCCTGATTGGGACACTGACGTAAGGGGGACTCTGATCTAAAAGGGAATTGCAATGGGGATACTGATTTGGGGTGGGGGACTGTAATCTGGACTTTGATGGGGACCCTGACATAAAGGGGGCTCTGATTAGAAAGGTGCAGACTGTTATTTTTGACCTTCAGTAATAGCTCATGTTTATTTGGAATTTTGTTGTTTTACTGAAGTCCTTTCTCTGTTGCTCCAGTTCATATCACGCAGATCTGTTTTCTCCTGATTTAGCCGTGACAGTACTACGTTTCTCTCGGTGACTTTTTCAGTTCAACTCATAAACTAAAAAAAAAAGCTTTTCCTACCTATACATCTCAATAGAGCTTAGACTGCCTGAAGGTACCAGCACTGTCTGGTCTACAGCCCATAGTGGGAAGTGAGCCCTCAGGCCAAATATTCTTTGCTCATATACTTTTGTCTGAACATCATCAGCAGGCATTCAGCAAGCTTCAATAGAGACAAATGTCTGCAGTTTGCTACAAAATTGTCTTTACAGTTACAGCCAGAACTCCAATCTGGAAATTTATTATTCACTTCCATCCAGGGGGGTTGTTAGAATTGTGAACAACCTGTGACACCTGTGGACACCCCCAGGAGAAGCATAAGGCTGGTGATTAGCACGTCACACTGAACAGTGGTTGTGGCCAAATTTAAAAAAAAAACAGAGCCTGCTCACTGTATACACGACCCAGCATAGAGAGTGCAGTGGCTAGGACTATACAGTAAATTGTACAAAATAGTGTCTATAGTGCAAGGCTCAGGAGTGCATAATACAGCGCAGGGGTCAGTAATGTACAGAGTGCAGGGCTCAGAAGCGCACAACAGTGCAGGGTTCAGTAATGTGTAATGCACAGAGTGCAGGGCTCAGGAGTGCATAACACAGTGTGGGGGTCAGTAATGTGTAATGCAGAGTGCAGGGCTCAGGAGTGCATAATACAGCGCAGGGATCAGTAATGTGTAATACACAGAGTGCAGGGCTCAGGAGTGCATAACACAGTGCGGGGGGGGGGGGGGGGGCAGTAATGTACAGAGTGCAGGGCCCAGAAGTGCATAACAGTGCACTTCTGGGTCAGTAATGTGTAATGCACAGAGTGTAGGGCTCAGGAATGCATAACACAGTGCGGGGGGGGGGCAGTAATGTACAGAGTGCAGGGCTCAGAAGTGCTTAACAGTGCAGGGGTCAGTAATGTGTAATGCACAGAGTGCAGGGCTCAGGTGTGCATAACAGTGCGGGGGGCAGTAATGTACAGAGTGTAGGGCTCAGAAGTGCCTAACAGTGCAGGGCTCAGTAATGTGTAATGCACAGAGTGCAGGGCTCAGGAGTGCATAACACAGTGCGGGGGGCAGTAATGTACAGAGTGCAGGGCTCGGAAGTGCATAACAGTGCAGGGGTCAGTAATGTGTAATGCACAGAGTGCAGGGCTCAGGAGTGCATAACACAGTGCAGGGGTCAGTAATGTGTAATGCACAGAGTGCAGGGCTCAGGAGTGCATAACACAGTGCAGGGGTCAGTAATGTGTAATGCACAGAGTGCAGGGCTCAGGAGTGCATAACACAGTGCAGGGGGGGGGGCCATTAATGTACAGAGTGCAGACCTCAGAAGTGCATAACAGTGCATGGGTCAGTAATGTGTAATGCACAGAGTGCGGGGGTCAGGAGTGTGTAATGTACAGAATGCAGGTGCATGTAGCACAGAGTGTAGATCTCAGGACAGCATTACATATGAAGAGTTCAGGCCTCAGGTGTGCATGATGTAAAGAGTGCAAGGGTCATTGGGTGCCTTCCACCCTCAGTTTGGAGATGAAGTCTTTAAATGCTTCACAAAAATTCAACTATTTTCAAGTGTTTTTTTCTGAAGCTTGATAAATGTCAGTATAAAGTGATGTTCCTTTTACAACTAAGATTAAACAGCTCCACTTGTATGAAGCCTTAGCAAGGATGACGGAGGAGGCATCTCACAGCTTTGTGATCTTCGGCTGAAAGGCAGAGATGAAATGTTGTGCTTCCCTTGAACTTTTTAGGAACAGTGGGGACTATGGATGTAACTAGCAAACACGGAGCCCCAGAACAACATTTTCCTTGGCCCCACCGGCTAAAGCTGGCTATAGATGGGTAGAATTTCAAAATGAAAATTCTTAGGAAAAGAATGTTCTTAGGGTGAATTCATACCACATGCGGTGGGAACGCAGCGGCTATTCCAGCGCAGTGCCGCCACATGGATGACATTCTATCTATCCATTGGCCAGCTTAGCTCTCTCCGTGGTGGGTAACAGCGTCACCTGTGGCAATGAGTGTCACTGATCCTGATATAAAATATATCTAAATCAGGGACTTCTATAAACTCTAGCTTCTAAAAAGTTTTTTTGTAGAATTACATTAGGCACATCGGTAATTCAAGACTGCAGCAGAAGCTCAGAGGGCAATAAATCTATACTGCTAAGATAGAAAACTTCCTTCACAGAGGGGGATCTATGGCTAGAAATTAGCACTGACTTCAGCCCTATACCAGCCCCCCTAATTGGTCACCCTCCAAACCCCAGATTCCATAAGAGCTGCATGGTCTTCCTCAAACCCCAGACCACAAGGTGGTCGCATGGGCCTTTCCTCAAACCCCAGACTCCCCCCTCCAAAAAAACCCAAAAACCCTAGGGTCCATAACAGCCACACAGTCACCATAAAACCCCAGGGTCCATAACCGCCACACGGGCCACCATAAAACCCCAGGGTCCATAACCGCCACACGGGCCACCATAAAATCCCAGGGTCCATAACAACCACACGGGCCACCATAAAACTCCAGGGTCCATAGCCGCCACACAGGCCACCATAAAACCCCAGGGTCCATAACAACCACACAGGCCACCATAAAACCCCAGGGTCCATAACAACCACATGGGCCACCATAAAACCCCAGGGTCCATAACCGCCACACGGGCCACCATAAAATCCCAGGGTCCATAACAACCACACGGGCCACCATAAAACTCCAGTGTCCATAGCCGCCACACAGGCCACCATAAAACCCCAGGGTCCATAACAACCACACAGGCCACCATAAAACCCCAGGGTCCATAACAACCACACGGGCCACCATAAAACCCCAGGGTCCATAACAACCACACGGGCCACCATAAAACCCCGGGGTCCATAACAACCACACGGTCACCATAAAACTCCAGGTTCCATAACAACCCCAGGGTCCATAACAACCACACGGCCACCATAAAACCCCAGGGTCCATAACAACCACACGGGCCACCATAAAACCCCAGGGTCCATAACAACCACACGGGCCACCATAAAACCCCAGGGTCCATAGCAGCCACATGGGCCGCCATATAACCCCAGTTATTCAATTTACCTGTCAGTGGTCAGAATTCTATGGCTGATCTGTGTGGGTATATATATATATTGTAGATATACGCTTTTTTTTTTTTTTTTACATTTGGGCATAATTATATTTTGTTCTCTTTAA
Source organism: Aquarana catesbeiana (assembly GCF_042186555.1). Classification (NCBI taxonomy): domain Eukaryota; kingdom Metazoa; phylum Chordata; class Amphibia; order Anura; family Ranidae; genus Aquarana; species Aquarana catesbeiana. The sequence continues at coordinate 341,153,005 of NC_133330.1, forward strand.
CCACACTTGGATTTAGACCTGTGCATTGCTTCACCACAACACACAATAATGCACAAAATCCAATGCAGTGTTATTCATTATGAACACACCTGATCAGCACACCACAACGCACACGCATTTCAACACATAACACTCTTGATCCTCTTGTATTTTATAGTATTATAATTGTATTGCCTCCTTTTTATATTGTAAAGCGCTGGGTAAACCGTTGGCACGATATAAATCCTGTATAATAACAATAACAATGCTCAGCTGTGAACCATCTAGGCATTGCTGTACGATACTTTAACCCTTTCACACCTGAGGGTAAACAAATCTAAATATCTGAACTCAATTTTCCACCTTTGACATGTACATAACCTCACAACTACTTAGTGTGTATCCAGGTGGATTATCCATTCAGCCCCGGAAGGATTTACCCCCTTCCTGACCAGGATATTTTTTGCGATACGGCACCGCGTCGCTTTAACTGACAATTGTACGGTCGTGCGGCGCTGTACACAAACAAAATTGACGTTCTTTTTTTCCCCACAAATAGAGCTTTCTTTTGGTGGTATTTGATCACCTCTGAGGTTTTTATTGTTTGCGGTATAAACAAAAAAAGAGCGACAATTTTTAAAAGAACCCAATATTTTTTACTTTTTGCTATAATACATATCCCCAAAAAATGTTCAAAAAACAAATTCATTTATTCCAATATATATTCTTCTACATATATTTGGTGAAAAAAAATTGCAATAAGTGTATATTGATTGGTTTGTGCAAACATTATAGCGTCTACAAAATAGCGGATAGATTTATGGCATTTTTATTATTATTTTTTCTTTACTAGTAATGGCGGTTATCAGCGATTTATAGCGGGACTGCGACATTGCGGCAGACAGGTCGGACACTTTGGATACTTTTTTGGGACTAGTGACATTTATACAGCGATCAGAGCTAAAAATAGCCACTGGTCACTGTATTGCCCCGTACACACGGTCGGATTTTCCGACGGAAAATGTGTGATAGGACCTTGATGTTGGAAATTCTGACCGTGTGTGGGCTCCATCACACATTTTCCATCGGATTTTCGGACACACAAAGTTTGAGAGCAGGATATAACATTTTCCGACAACAAAATCCGTTGTCGGAATTTCCGATCGTGTGTACACAAATCCGACGCACAAAGTGCCACGCATGCTCAGAATAAATAAAGAGATGAAAGCTATTGGCTACTGCCCCGTTTATAGTCCCGACGTACGTGTTTTACGTCACCGCGTTCAGAACGATCGGATTTTCCGACAACTTTGTGTGAACGTGTGCATGCAAGACAAGTTTGAGCCAACATCCTAGGATTTTGTTGTCGGAATGTCCGATCAATGTCCAACCGTGTGTACGGGGCATAAAAATGTCAGTGGTAGGGAAGGGGTTAACACTAGGGGGCAACAAGGGGTTAAATGTGTTTCTAACTGTGGGGGGACGGGAACGGACTGACTGGGAGTACAGAGAGCAAAAGGTTACATTAACAATAGCAATATACAATATCTTTTATTGTTTCGCGATATCCATCATGTTCGGGTGTTTTATATACCTGACTAAAGTACAAGCTAATTTTACCTGAGGATGCATATCGCGACAACATTGAGATAAATAGTTTTATTCCATCTCGTTTTTCACACATTTTTGTGTTATTATATCTACCTTTTCCTCGTTTTCTTTTGATAATTACTCATGATTTGTATCATGAGGTTTCACAATTTTACTTCATTATTATTACTTTTATTCTAGCTCATTCTTCATCACATAGATATATATGGAAATTTTCATTGTCCTATACATCTTTCTAGTTGTGTAGGAAACACCTGATATATATATTAGGTTTTTACGCAATATGTCTTCACACTTTTTCATTTTTACTTTATTTTATTTTATTCATTTTATCCATTTTCATTCATTCACATTTTGTACACCTTGTTGTCCATATATATATATATATATATTTTTTTGGACACCTTGGGATCAAAATTCAGATATATTAAGCTTATTTATATGTACATAAGCTGACATACATTGTATCGTTTGTGTTCAGTGCTTATTTTGCGAGTGTAATGTTGCAATATGAATATGTAGTTGTTTCTCTTTAGAATGCAGCATTATAACATTTCTTCTCATCGTCTCTATAGATTGGATCCACGCCGATCATTATATGCCTGTTTTCATCTGTTTCACTTGCCGGTGTTAATATATGAGCATTGTATTAGTGGACTCATAAGATGTATCATTCCAATATGTTTTGTTTGGAGGTCTTGGCATTTGCTGACACACATATACTGAGACATGCTTTTATATGAGCCACCCGAGATGGATCACAAACTAACATATTTTTAACTTAATTGTCTGTCCGGATAATTTTTACGATCTCAGTCTGGTAACATTTTCGTCCAGCCTGGAGTATCTTACTTGTTTTTCATTTGTCCTTTTTTGTGACCCCTTAAACTCGGGTGACTGGCCGAGACCACCCCCAACTTTATTACCATCATTATAATTCCATCTAGACATTTAGTGTGACATAGATTAGCGGCGCTCTATTATTTTGAAAAACCGCTGCTTCACTCCTGAAATTCCACACACACCCTGCTCATGGCCAGGTTCATCATTTAGAATCACTACGCTATAAGTCAGTCTACTGGGACCCTGCATATATCACTGCCATTTGACCAGATCAGGGCAACCCTGATCAGCGTGATTTTATGCCTTCGTATCCCAGCCTATAGTACCTTATTTGTTTTTCATTTGTCCCTTTTTGTGACCCCGTAAACTTAGGTGACTGGCCGAGACCTCTACCAACTTTATTACCATCATTATAATTCCATCTAGACATTTAGTGTGATACAGATTAGCGGCGTTCTATTACCTTGAACACAGCTGCTTCATTCCTGAAATTCCACACACACCCTGCTCTCGGCCAGGCTCATCATTTAGAATCACTACGTTACAAGTCAGTCTACTGGGACCCTGCATATATCACTGCCATTTGACCAGATCAGGGCAACCCTTATCAGCGTGATTTTATGTCTTTGAATCCCACAGTTTATTTCTAATATTATAGGGCCCTATATGTACCTTGTTATCAACCGCGGGCATATCACGCATTATTTCAGGTCACATTGCTCTATATTTCACCTGTATTATTCTGGCTTATTATAGAGAGTTTCATCCACTTCACCGGCATATTACAGAGAGCTTCATCATATTTATATATTTTGTTCACATATAGTTTTATTACATTCATTCTTCACATTTACTTTGCACGTTGTCTGAATATTTTTATTAATATATTTTCTCTTTTTTAATGAGAAATATTTTTTACACATTTTTTCCTTTCACCTAATAGTAATTCCCTTTTTTTTGATACTTATCACCTCTTATATGTACACGTTATAGAAGTATATTCATTATTATATACACGTTTATTGATAGGATTCACCATATATATATACACACATATATATTTTTTGCCTACACATGTGCATATACACATCTTTTTTCACCTTCTTTGTCATCTATTTACATGTCACGGTTTTGAAAACATTTCTCAATCAGTCAACACACCAAATAGCCAGCAGATGCCAAGACCTCATTAAATCGGCTTCCAGCTGAGACTCAATGACCATCTAATTGGGCAATCATGTGATACCCCATTGAGCTATATAAAAGTTTGTCTTTTTAATATTTGCTAGCTATGAGTAAGCACTCAGTCCTGAGTGCGAAACGCGTCAGCTTATCTGTACTTTCTGCATGACAGTCTTGTTATTTTGATGATCCCATTTTTTCAATAAAGTGAAAATTTTTTGACTACATCCGGTGTGCGGCATCCGAATCTTCTCCTCCATTCAAGCCTGGGAGTACAGAGAGATCGCTGTTCCTGATCACTAGGAATAGCAGATCTCTCTTCTCTCCCTGTCAGAAGGGTGATCTGTTTGTTTACATTGACAGTTCTGTGTCTCTCAGGAGCGATTGCGGCCGCCGGCAACGTATCGGCTCCTACGATTTGCTCCTGATGATTGCAGTGATACCACATATGTGTATGTTAGTTGTTGTTTGTACCCGTAGTACAGCAGGGACGTGCGGTGAGGTCATTGGCCGAATGGCCGGTGAGGCACTGGCTGGTATCAGAGCCAGATACACACAGGTTGCATACGCCGCGATCGTTAGAGCGAAAGCAATAATTCTAGCACTAGACCTCCTCTGTAACTCTAAACATGTAGCCTGTAAAAAAAAATTTGAAAGCGTCTCCTATGGAGATTTATAAGTACTGAAGTTTGGCGCTATTCCACAAGTGTGCGCAATTTTAAAATGTGACATGTTAGGTATCTATTTACTCGGCGTAACATCATCTTTCGCATTATACAAAAAAATTGGGCTAACTTTAATGTTTTGTTCTTTTTAATTCATGAAAAGTTTTTTTCCAAAAAACACGCTTTTTAAAAATCGCTGCGCAAATACCGTGTGACATAAAAAGTTTCAACAACCGCCATTTTATTCCCTAGGGTCTTTGCTAAAAAAACAAAAAAACCCAAAAAAACCATATATAATGTTTGGCCCGGAGGGGAAGTGGTTAATGATAGCTTTTTTATACCGCCGTTATATATTGTAACATGCCAGGAATGGAACCATACTTCGATTTTAGTGATTGGATTTTCAGTACATCTACTGTAGAATTATTTTTTTCTTTTTCATTTGATAAGTATTGTGACCATGGATTGTTGTGGGGCCCCAAGGGGGATTGGGGGAGGGCGGAGCTCTAGTAAAAGTGTAGTGATCCTTTAAGCCATGCTGCCGGTCATCCAAAGAAGACGAGCGCCGTCACACCATTGGCGGGAGCCTTTGGGTTCGGTAAGGAAATAGCCGCACTCCGTCTGCGAGAAAATGAGATAAAAATGTTAATCGTCGCATTTAGTGATTTCAAAAGCTTCTCATTGTAAAACAATATCCCGCCCCTTGTGCTAATGGCACATTCAGCGTCCTAGGTAAGTGCCTGTCGCTGTGTGATTGAGGGTCCTTTATAATTAAATTGGGATAATGAAGAGGTTCTGCCGGTGGGTAGATGATTTCTACAGTAAATATACCGCCTGTCTTCCTATATCTCACTGTAGTGGAGCGCAAGGGGCGGGGGTGGGGGCTGAATTGGGGCATCCATTGATGCTCAGGGTCCTGCTGGTACATTTTCTATGTTAATGTCCCAACAGGCTTTCATCGCCCCCCCCGCCCCCCCCCCCCCCCCCCCCTTGAGGAGCCCTCCATAGCCTGGTCCTCATCCACGAGTCGTATCTCGGGTAGCTTTACTCATCAAAAGACTGATCATAAGAAACAGATACAGAGGAGCAAGAAATGACTCCAATATATCTTCCCTGTGGCTTTTTGGGTTCAACTTGCCATGTGCAATGCTCTCCATAAGTAATCACCCCTTTGGGATTACCCCTCCAAATGTCCCCCAAAATGCACTGTAGACCCTTGAGGGGTCTGTGTGTTGTTTTTTTTTTTTTTTTAAACTGTGAATCGGTCCATGAATGAACTTTCTGTACACCGCAGAAACTTCACCCTTCACAGGCAGGTTGAAGACACCCCAGACAAGTTATGTAAAAGAATTAGACATTTTTAATGTTTCACCACAGCTACTGGCCAAATGGTTTTTTTTTTGCCATTGGTATGTGTTTCCCAGGGCAGAGAAATCAGGACCTCCTTCATCCCACTGGTGATACTTCTAGTGATATAAAGATCTATATGGAGGAATCAGGACCTCCTTCCTCCTGCCGGTGACCCCTCTAGTGATATAAAGATCTATATAGAGGAATCAGGACCTCCTTCCTCCTGCTGGTGATCCCTCTAGTGATATAAAGATCTATATAGAGGAATCAGGACCTCCTTCCTCCTGCTGGTGACCCCTCTAGTGATATAAAGATCCATATAGAGGAATCAGGACCTCCTTCCTCCTGCTGGTGACCCCTCTAGTGATATAAAGATCTATATAGAGGAATCAGGACCTCCTTCCTCCTGCTGGTGACCCCTCTAGTGATATAAAGATCTATAGAGAGGAATCAGGACCTCCTTCATCCCACTGGTGCCCCCTCTAGTGATATAAAGATCTATATAGAGGAATCAGGACCTCCTTCCTCCTGCTGGTGACCCCTCTAGTGATATAAAGATCTATATGGAGGAATCAGGACCTCCTTCCACCTGCTGGTGATCCCTCTAGTAATATAAAGATCTATATAGAGGAATCAGGACTTTCTTCCTCCTGCTGATGACCCCTCTAGTGATATAAAGATCTATATAGAGGAATCAGGACCTCCTTCCTCCTGCTGATGACCCCTCTAGTGATATAAAGATCTATATAGAGGAATCAGGACCTCCTTCCTCCTGCTGATGACCCCTCTAGTGATATAAAGATCTATATAGAGGAATCAGGACCTCCTTCCTCCTGCTGGTGACCCCTCTAGTGATATAAAGATGTATATAGAAGAATCAGGACCTCCTTCCACCTGCTGGTGATCCCTCTAGTGATATAAAGATCTATATAGAGGAATCAGGACCTCCTTCCTCCTGCTGGTGATCCCTCTAGTGATATAAAGATCTATATAGAGGAATCAGGACCTCCTTCCTCCTGCCGGTGATCCCTTTAGTGATATAAAGATCTATATAGAGGAATCAGGACTTTCTTCCTCCTGCTGATGACCCCTCTAGTGATATAAAGATCTATATAGAGGAATCAGGACCTCCTTCCTCCTGCTGGTGATCCCTCTAGTGATATAAAGATCTATATAGAGGAATCAGGACCTCCTTCCTCCTGCTGATGACCCCTCTAGTGATATAAAGATCTATATAGAGGAATCAGGACCTCCTTCCTCCTGCTGGTGATCCCTCTAGTGATATAAAGATCTATATAGAGGAATCAGGACCTCCTTCCTCCTGCTGGTGATCCCTCTAGTGATATAAAGATCTATATGGAGGAATCAGGACCTCCTTCCTCCTGCTGGTGATCCCTCTAGTGATATAAAGATCTATATAGAGGAATCAGGACCTCCTTCCTCCTGCTGATCACCCCTCTAGTGATATAAAGATCTATATAGAGGAATCAGGACCTCCTTCCTCCTGCTGGAGATCCCTCTAGTGATATAAAGATCTATATAGAGGAATCAGGACCTCCTTCCTCCTGCTGGTGACCCATCTAGTGATATAAAGATCTATATAGAGGAATCAGGACCTCCTTCCTCCTGCTGATGACCCCTCTAGTGATATAAAGATCTATATAGAGGAATCGGGACCTCCTTCCTCCTGCTGGTGACCCCTCTAGTGATATAAGTTAGGCGTAGCATCCCCATCAGGCCCGGTCAGTGGCACTTGGAGTGCCCAAGAGAGGCCTGAAAGAGCAAGGAAGTCCTCAGAGTCCTCCGACGGATAGCCGCCCTGGATCCATGCATGGAGGGATCCAATGCTATCCGCAGGAGCCACAGGATGGCATCTGTACACTGTGTGTATGGCATGGGTAGCTGGCCTAGTGAGGCGGCCTGTTCTGCGCGTGGCTGGAGGAGAGACCGCCCAATGGGGGAGACTTACTGCTTCCATGGGTGGTGGAGGCCCGGTGTTCACTGGTGCTGGCAGCGAGGTTTCGGGTGGATCCTGGTGCAGCGCCAAAGCTGAGGAGAGGCCCGAGACCAGGAGAAGAAGGCGTCTAGCGCCATCTTGTCTGCTGTGCCCTGCGGCATGTCAGCCGGTGTAAAGTAGTCATGGAGGCTCGTGGAGGACCTGGATTTGCCCATGGAAGAGTGAAGAAAGTCCCTTTCAGAGAGAGCTAAGGATCTAGACGTCCATACAGGTCGGCTTCCGGTCACGCCCCCTGTTAGAGAATGTTAGTGAACAAACAGCATCATGAAGGCCAAGGGACACACCAGACAGGTCGGGGATAAAGTTGTGGAGAAGTATAAAGCTCTGTTCAATCCATCATCTGAAAATGGAAAGAGTATGGCACAACTGCAAACCTACGAAGACATGGCCGTCCACCTAAACTGAAAGGAATCAGGACCTCCTTCCTTCCTTGGCAAATCCACTGCAACAGACAATTTTATAATTTGCTTCAAACAATGTATGAATGAGACATTTCAAAAGCGACAGGTCCTGTTTAATGATGCACATAATTTGCTCTGCAGAAATACAGGTCGTTTCTTGGTGGTGTGCAGCTTCTTTCAGAGGCTAGCCTTGCGCCTATGAAGTGGACTTGTTAACCCCGTTACACACTGGCACGCTTATCGCACATTACCTTCTGTGTTGTGGCAGCTGCCTCCTCTGTCACATTAACCTCTGTATTATAGAAGGACCTCCAGGGATTCAAACCTGAGCCTTCCTAGCGTCTCTCAATTGTGTGGAACCTCTTGTGGCGCCGGAGGCGATGGCTGTATCAGATCCCGGATAACTGATAGATAACACCCCAGTCCTTGAAAAGCCCTTCAAGCGGCAGGAGAGGCCAGCTTACCATTATCCCGACTGACCCCCTTACATGTCCTTGGCGAGGAACGTGGTGTACAAGTGATGAAGAGGGCTTCAACTAGCGGGGGACAATCTACTGTACAAATCTATTCCAGGAGAAGAACGGTCAGGAGGGACATTACACTGCTGGATTAATCACATAAATTAAAATTAATATAGAGGACTTATATCAAATTAAAAAGGAAAAAAAATCTTAAATCTTATATAAGCTTTCGAGAACTTGCACTTCAATTTATTTTAAGTGTTCTGCCCTCCAGCCGACAAAGTACATGTAGAACCTGGCTTTTTCCAGGTAAGTGCTTAGAGCCTAGGCAAGCACTAGTTATTAAGTCCAGATCTCCTTGCTAGCTATGTTGTCGAATGGCTACTGGGGGGACTCCAAGCACTTGAAATAAAGAAGCTGACACCCCCTTTGCATTCCTCTTGCCCCTTTTCTCACGCAAGTGCATGGAGCCGAGACAAGTGCCAGTTATCAAGCCCCGATCTCCTTGCTAGCTATGTTGTTGAACAGCTATGGGGGGGGGGCTCCAAGTACTTGCCTGAGACGAGCGGTAACAGGAGGAATGCAGACAGACAGAAGGCTGACATCCCCTTTGCATTCCTCTTGCCGCTTGTCTCAGGCAAGTGCTTGGAGCCGACACAAGTGCCAGTTATCAAGTCCAGATCTCCTTGCTAGCTATGTTGTCGAATGGCTACTGGGTGGACTCCAAGCACTTGAAATAAAGAAGCTGACACCCCCTTTGCATTCCTCTTGCCGCTTGTCTCACGCAAGTGCATGGAGCCGAGACAAGTGCCAGTTATCAAGCCCCTGATCTTCTTGCTAGCTACATTGTCGAACAGCTATGGGGGGGCTCCAAGCACTTGCCTGAGACAAGTAGCAGCAGGAGGAATGCAGACAGACAGAAGGCTGACACTGCCTCTGCATTACGTTTGCCGCTTTTCTCAGGCGAGTGCTTGGAGCCAAGACAAGTGCCAGTTATCAAGCTCAGATCTCCTTGCTATCTACATTGTCGGTTACAGGGGGGGCTCTGGGACAAGAAGCAGCAGGAGGAATGCAGACAGACAGAAGGCTGACACCCGCTTTGCATTCCTCTTGCCGCTTGTCTCACGCAAGTGCTTGGAGCCGAGACAAGTGCCAGTTATCAAGCCCCGATCTCCTTGCTAGCTATGTTGTCAAACAGCTATGGGGGGGGGGCTCCAAGTACTTGCCTGAGACAGGCGGTAGCAGGAGGAATGTAGACAGACAGAAGGCTGACACACCCTCTGCATTCCTCTTGCCACTTGTCTTAGGCAAGTGCTTGAAGCCGAGACAAGTGGTAGTTATCAAAGCCCCAATCTCCTTGCTAGCTACGTTGACAAACAGCTTCAGATTGAGGAGGGGGCACTCTGGCCAACCTGGTAGCCAGACTTACAGAGCACATAAGAACATAGGGGCAAAATACTACAACATACATGTATTTTGTCCCCTGTGGGAGAGAACACTGAAAAAGTTGAAGTGAGGCTCCACCTTTAAACTATTAAAGGACCTTTCTGAAATATTAGTGTTATATCTTTCACTTGGAGTAAATACAACTCCATGCTGTTTGCATGGAGTTGAGTTTTAATTCACACCACAAAGACCCGAAGGAGAGAAGATGAGGCTCCCCTGTGTATTGTCGATGAACAGACATTTTCAGCAGTACGTGATGTAGCTGTCATGAGCTACAGAAGGTCGTTGACGTTCAAGAGATTGTTGGCCATTATTCTCAGCTGTAATCAGAAGTGTCCCAGGTTCCTCACAGCCCATGCTGCCTTTCCTGTGCCTCCCTCCAATGGCAGAGCATGGCGCTTCATTTTCACACAATAAATGTGACTTATTCACACTTTTCACGTTGGCAGCTGTAGAGGACAATCTCCCTGGCAACCATTTCCTAAAACAAAAAAGGTAGACGAAGGCTGCCAGCGCCATGCCTGGAAACAAAATAAAGCAATTGTAACATAAGTCAGAGCAGATCCCACCTGGAACGGAGAGAGACGCCCACACTGTACGTCATTACTGCAATGGGAAAAGTCATCGACCGCCATGCTGGCCTATTCACAGCACTATAAATTGTGCAGCTAAAGAGGAGCCAAATGTTACTATGATGTCAGCTTTATTTTTTTTCCTATTTAATAAATACAAAGAATTTTTAAAAATATAACTAAAACGTACATTTCTTACTCCACCCCTATTACAGCCTTGCTGTGGCTCCCACATTACACGCTCGCCCGCCCTATTTGAGGCCTTGGATGACACATAGCTTGAAACTCTGAGACTCAGTTCATTACCAAGGCAAATTGATGTCTGCTTTTTTTACCTCAACTGGCAATTTTCAGCAATACACCTTTTTTCCTTGGGCAGGAACAGGAGCGATCGTTCATATGGTGGACTACCCATGGCTTTACGTACAAGAGCTTCCAGCTTCTTTCCAACCTGGGCTACCAATATCTTCCGACACTGGATATTGCCCTTCCGTAGCCATTCCACCTTATGAAAACAATATTTGAACACATCTGATTACACACTCCAGGGTGGCCCAGACTCATCTCTATTCTGTATGCCACACTAATTGGACAAGGCCCTCTAGCAACCCTCTCTTATGTGAAAAAGTCCCCGTAGACCTGGAGCAAAATCTGGTTGAAAGTAACAAAGTGTTTCTTTACAACAACCATTCTCTAATCTGTACAGCAGTGGTTCTCAACCTCAGTCCTCAAGTACCCCCAACGGGCCATGTTTTGGGAACTTCCCTTAGATAAAATAGCTCTTATCAATACCATGTCATTGATATTGATTTAAAGCAGATGTGCAAAGTAAAGGAAAACCTGAAAACATGGCCCGTTGGGGTTATTTGAGGACAGAGGTTGAGAACCCTTGCTGTCCAGTATATAAGGTTCTCTTCCAGTAAAACTGGTTCTCAACTCATGTAGTCCATGTGAACCCAAACTATGATGACAGAAGTTATGAGGAAAGGTTACGAGCACTGAACTTGTTCTCTCTGGAGAAGAGACGCTTGCGAGGGGATATGATTTCAATGTACAAATACCGTACTGGTGACCCCACAATAGGGAGAAAACTTTTCAGCGAAAGGGAATTTATTAGGACACGTGGCCATTTACTAAAATTAGAAGAAAGGGGGTTTAACCTTAAACTGTGTAGAGGATTCTTTACTGTAAGAGCGGTTAGGATGTAGACTTCCCTTCCACAGGCGGTGGTCTCAGCGGGGAGCATTGATAATTTCAAAAAACTATTAGATAAGCACCTGAATGACCACAACATACAGGGATATACAATGTAATACTGACACATAATCACACACACAGGTTGGACTTGATGGACTGATATCTTTTTTCAACCTCACCTACTATGTAACTAAGTTCTGGAGGTTGTGGTCACCGTGGTGAGTTAATTTATTGATGGTGGTCATGTCCCAAACTAACTGCATTTTGGTCCAGAATTTTTGGACTGCTCCTAACTTTGTTCCCAAGGATGCTAAGTGTCAGGTCTGGATCTGAACCCATGACCTCTGCCGTGTCTGGCTATGGTTCTTCTGGCTCTATCACCTGAGATACTGGACAGCTCCTTGTCTGATCCCTTAGGATAAACTTGCCTTGTCTTTTGTTTCTGGTGAACTTGAACTTTTTTGCTCCTCCCATGAACTTCAAGGTTCACCGGAAACAAGAAGACAAGGCAAGGTTGTCCAAGGAATCGGGCAGGGAGCTGTCCAGCATCTCAGGTAACACAGTAAGAAGAGGCACAGATATACTCCGCAGAGGTTGCAGGTTCAGATCCAGATCCTGACTCCATTCAAGAAGCCAAAGATTTTATAAATCTGATGTTAGTCAATGAAAAACTGTCTATATTACCAAAAGTATTGGGACACTTGCCTTTACACTAACCAAATGATTTGAACCAGTGCACAAATCAAGGTCCATAAAGACATGGATGAGCGAGTTTGGGGTGGAAGAACTTGACTGGCCTGCACAGAGTCCTGACCTCCAACCGACAGAACACCTTTAGGATGAATTAGAGCAGATACTGCAAGCCAGGCCTTCTCGTCCAACATCAGTGGCTGACCACACAAATGCGCTTCTGGAAGAATGGTCAAACATTCCCATAAACACACTCCTAAACCTTGTGGATGGCCTTCCCAGAAGAGTTGAAGCTGTTATAGCTGCAAAGGGCGGGCCAACTCAATATTGAACCCTACGGACTAAGACTGGGGTGCCATTAAAGTTCATGAGCAAATCCACATTGCATGACTCCTGATCAACTGCAAATTCTGATTCAGTTATATTGTGCAATAGTCATCCCACCACAGGGGGTCACTGTGACTTGCAGAGTTCTTGCTGTAGACTCACCACTGCAACTTTGCTCTTGCTAAAGACTTGCCATGCAAATTTGCTACAAATTGGAAAAGTGTCAACTAGAACTTGTGCTTCAAGTGCTCTGCAAGTGTACAGCTTGCCAGTGAAAATGTGCAGCAAGTTAACAGACTTACAATTCAACACTGCCACAAATTTGTGGCAAGTTATCCTTGCTATCTGGGGAGGAGCTGCCATTAATATTTGTGAGACCTCAGCCAATCCCCAGAAGTTGGCTGGTAGGGGGCTGAGACAAATTCAGCTGCTTACCTTCACACTTCCCATGATGCACATACGGGAGGAAAGGGGCGGGAGGAGAAGGAGCAGATCGTCTCTCTCCTCTCCCACCCATGGGAGGGAGGAGGGAGGGGGAGCTGTCAGTGCAGGCTCTGGGCTGTATAAGAGAGATGCTCTCAGCTCAGATTCCTGCGGCCAACAACCCCGCTGGGGCCACCCGATAGTGGCGGAGCACTAGGTCCTGGTTGTAAGTGTGACCTTGGCAACCCTGGTAGTTCTTCCACTGCCATGACTTGAATCCCTGTGAGCTTTGCGTATTTCTTCCAGATCTGTGCAGTAATCCAGTGTGAGACTTCCTGTAATAAAGACCAATCACTACTAATCTCTCTACTTGTGCAGGGTGACTGGTCTTGTCTCCACCTCCTCCTGTAGTTTTCTGTAGTGGGTGGGGCCTACTGGGTCCCTCCCACAGCTTTGCTCTCTGCACAGGCTATGTATAGCACAGTGGCTCAGCATAGAGGCAGTAGAGGAATCTTTGCATGGTATCCTGTAAGGTCCATGGCATTGTTTTCGGACCATAAGTTTTATTGTAAACTACGTCTTGTTCCTTTTCCTCAATTTGGGAAAAGAAAACAACTGGGAAACTTTTGGAAAATATATTTTTGGATTTGTTACCTTTCAATTAGGATTCATTGTTGCCCACTGTTTTTACAGATGGGCCAATAGGGGGTGTCATTGTGCCTCTCGTTGTGATTTCACCAATTATCCATGTCTGTCTTGCCCTGTGGTTCTGGAGCCAAATATTTATTGGATTTTAAAGTAAAATACTTATCAAACACTCAGTGATCATACATGCAGTGCCTGATAAAAGTTCTTCTGAAGAAGCCATCATTTGGCGAAACATGTAGAGATTATAATCAGTTGCATCTGTTCCATGTATTGTATGGCTATTATTTTTTACAACAATATGTTGATTTTTAGATGTTGCAGTGATGGGGAACCTTGGCAGTCCAGATGTTTTGGAACTACATTTCCCATGATGCTCATGCACTCTGCAGTGTAGTTGAGCATCATGGGAAATGTAGTTCCAAACCATTTGGGGTGCCAAGGTTTGCCATCACTGTGCTAATGGAATATATTTAAATGAAAATGTTTGTGCCCCTAGTATAGTTTTAAACCCTTCCTGACCGGCCTATTGTAAAATGACAGCCGGGCAGGAGCCCTGTTATCCTGGGTAGACGTCATATGACATCCTCCCAGGTTTGTGCCTTGTGTGCGCCCCATGGGTCGTGCTCTGGCGCAATCTGTCACCCACTGTGTCCACTGTACTGGCCAGCTGCTGGTACCATGTGATCGCTGTGACCAATCACAGCAGATCACATAACAATAACAGATCACATAACAATTGTACACAATGAATGGTTCTGATTCATGCCATTTATTGTGTCATATTGTGTCGATCTCTGTGACTGGTCACTGCAATCACATGGTACAGACACGGCTAATCGTAACCCAATTTGTACCAAGTGATTAGCTGTGGCCAATCACAGCTAATCACAATCGTAAACACTGAATGAACCCGTGTCATTCAGTAAAAATGGTTGTTTATAGCAGTAATATTCACTGTTATAAGCAATCATAGTGTGTAAAAAAATAAGTAAATAAACACGATCACCTCCCCAGAGTAGTACAGTATTACTATGGTAACACTGTATTGCTCTGGTCACAATATGTAAAAAAAAAAAAAAAGAAAGAAATAATTTTTAACCACTTGCCGACCAGCTCACGTACATTTACTGCAGCAGGTCGGCTCTCCTGCGCGAACCGACGTACCTGTATGTCGTCCGTGCAAGGAGGATAGCGGGCCAAGGGAGCATGCCCGCGGGTCCCGCCCACTCTATGTCTGCCGGCGACCCGCGATCGCTGTGTACAGAGGCGGAATGGGGAACTGCCTATGTAAACAAGGCGATTCCCCATTCTGCCTAATGACATGTTCGAGATCTTCCGTTCCCAGTGATCGGGAACAGTAATCTCTGTCATGTCCCATGTGAGCCTATGCGCCCCTACAGTTAGAACACACCCAGGGAACACACGTAAACGCTTTGATCGCCCCCTTAGTGTTAACCCCTTCCCTACCAGTGTCATGTATACATTGATCAGTGCATTTTTATAGCACCGATCAATGTAATAATGTCACTGGTCCCCAAAAAGTTTCATTTGGGGTCAGATTTGTCCGCCGCAACGTTGCAGTCCCGCTAAAAATCACAGATCGCTGCCATTACCAGTAAAAACAATAAAAATAAATAAAAGTCCCTAAATCTATCCTGTAGTTTGTAGAAGAAATGTGAAATGCTCGGCCTTATGGGGGTTGTACGGGGGGGGGGGGGGCTGAACTACTGTAGTTATATCGTTTCATCACTTTCCAATCAAATTTTTTTAACTTTAAGTCACGTTACTTTCCTGAGCGTTGTCCTTAGACGTGTGCAGAACGAGAAAAAATTGTTTCGCTTCGATTCGTTATTTACGTAAATTCGTTTAGTTGGTTTAATTTGTTTTTGGAATTCGTTTAGTTTATTCCTTTTCGAATCAATTTTGATTAGTTTTCAAATCTGAAAAGTTTTTCGAATTCAAAAAATTTTCAAATTCGAAAAGTTTTCCAATTTACAAAGACAATAAAATAGAATAGAGAATAAAGGAAATTTTTGGAAATTGGAAAACTATTCGAATTCGAAAAGTATTAGAAAACTATTTGAAAACGATTAAAATTTTATCAGAATTTTTTTTTTGTTATTTCGGATTCGTTTAAATTTGGTACTATTCTAAACAAACAAAAATTTGTCCAAATTTTAATTCGTAACGAAACGAGCCGCACGTCTAGCTTGTCCTCTGACTTTCTACCGTCTCTAAATCCTTCCCATAGTGCAGAGCGTAGATCCATCCCCATGATGGAGAATCCCCTGACATGACTTACATCTGATTGGTTGGGAATATGTCATGCAAAATCCCCTTTGTGCATTGGGATACAATTTTTGTTTCCTCTAACAAAAAAAAATTACTTATAGAAAATTGGGATTTTTATCCGGATTCCTGGACGCAGTCCCCATTGCTAAGCAACGCCAGCAAAAGATGGTCGGACCAAGTCACGTGGCCCCATTGTGCCTGGGCGAGTTATTTTCGCACAAGGTCAGGACCCTTCTCAGATGGTTAACATGGTGCCAATTAAACACAAGTATGTCGGACGGCTTATCTCACTCACACAGGCATGCAGAGGGAGCACAGGCCAATGCAGCGATAACTGCCGTACGCACAAAAGACAAACACAGCGCCGGAGAGGACCCGATAGACGGGCAACACTGAGGACATCGTCTCTTCCAGATTCCAGAGCTCAGGACGCCAGCCAGAGCCAAATATTTTCAAAGTGCGCAGCCAAGTGTTGGCTTTATCAGCCATTCCAGATATAGGAGGCTAAAAAAGAACGCAGTGACCTTCACTAGTGTAGGGGCTTGGCTCAGGATGCTTTAGATACACGCTTCTTAGCTTGCTCACCCCCCACCCCATTCGGAGACCCTACATGTTTTGATATTCTCTGCGATTCCTCCTCCATAGAAGTAACCAACTTCTTAGCAGAAGAACCCTCACCCTCCACCCCAGAAAATACCTCAAACGTATTTGATACCTCCACCCTCACCGATTCCAAACCCCCCCCATTAACCCTTCTCCCCGCATCATTCACCCCAACTTCCACATCATTCACCCCAACTTCCACATCATTCAACCCAACGTTCATGTCGTTCACCCCAACTTCAATATTGTTCACCCCGACTTCCACATCGTTCACCTTGCATTCTACACCAGCCACTCTCATCGCCTTCCCACTATCATCCAATCCATCACCTCCAGCCGCACTGCCACACCGAGGAAGAGGGGTTGGCACAACCATATACGCTGGCCCAACACCCACCACTACTTTGGTAGAAACAACAGGTGTAGACACAGACTTGACAACCACACTTTATGACACTGACTGGGAAACCACAGACTGGGGGGGACACTGACACCACAGACCGCCTCACAGACACAGATTCTGACAGGACAGAGACGCTAGGATCCCCTGGTACAACCTCAGCCAACCCAGACTCTTCTCTATCCAGATGGAAGAATTCCTCTACTAAGTCAGGTTTATTGTGCAAAGCCTCAGGGCACCAGCTATAAGGGTGACCAAACTTATCACATTGGCTCATGGGTTGACCAGAGTAGAAGACAGTAATCCTATCTCTACCAACAAAGGCAGAGGAGGGCAAATGCTGGACCACATTCCCACACACACTCAACCTCATTGACCACGATCACCCACCCTTCCAGATTCCCCTATCATCCATAATCTTTTTTCGGGGGCACAACATTTCACCAAACCTCAACCAGACCCATAAATCCTCGGGGGGTATAGACTCATTCCTTGTCAGGATAGTCATATTTTTTATCAAGGGCTGTCATGAGACAACTTTGGGGACAAGCACCTTCCAGTCCGGCTGGCCCCTATACAGTTGTGCTCATAAGTTTACATACCCTGGCAGAATTTATGATTTCTTGGCCATTTTTCAGAGAATATGAATGATAACACAAAAACTTTTCTTTCACTCATGGTTAGTGTTTGGCTGAAGCCATTTATTATCAATTAACTGTGTTTACTCTTTTTAAATCATAATGGCAACAGAAACTACCCAAATCACCCTGATCAAAAGTTTACATACCCTGGTGATTTTGGCCTGATAACATGCACACAAGTTGACACAAAGGGGTTTGAATGGCTATTAAAAGTAACCATCCTCACCTGTGATCTGTTTGCTTGTACTAAGTGAGTATAAAAGGTCAATGAGTTTCTGGACTCCTGATAGACCCTTGCATCTTTCATCCAGTGCTGCACTGACATTTCTGGATTCTGAATCATGGGGATTGTCAAGAATTGTCAAAGGATCTGTGGGAAAAGGCAGTTGAACTGTATAAAACAAGAAAGGGTTATAAAAAGATATTTAGAAAATACCGCACTAAGTGAGCAATACAAATAAGAAAAAGAGCAGCTGCAGCTCAATATGAGATACACATATTTAGGTAACAGCGATCACAGGTCAATTACAGGTCAATTAGTTTCAGCATAAATCACACAAATAGGAAACATAAAGGGAATACAAAGACACTGAATTTCAAAAGAGCCAACTTCCCTAAACTACAAACCTTGCTAAAAGGCATAAATTGGGATAAAATATTAGGAACAAAGAATACGGAGGAGAGATGGGTTTGCTTTAAGAGCATATTAAATAAGGGCATTAGCCAATGTATCCCATTGGGTAATAAATTTAAAAGAGCGAACAAAAATCCTGGATGGCTTAACTCCAATGTAAAAATGCATATAAAAGCAAAGGAGAAGGCCTTCAAAAAATACAAGGTTGAGGGATCATCCTCAGCATTCAGACTTTATAAAGAATGCAATAAGAAATGTAAGGGTGCAATTAGGATGGCTAAGATAGAACATGAAAGACACATAGCGGAGGAGAGCAAAAAAAATCCCAAGAAATTCTTTAAGTATGTAAACAGTAAAAAAGGGAGGACAGACCATATTGGCCCCATAAAGAACGAGGAAGGACATCTGGTTACAAAGGATGGGGAGATGGCAAAGGTATTTAATTTATTCTTCTCCTCAGTCTTCACGAGTGAATCGGGGGGCTTCAGTAACCAAAACTGCAGTGTTTATCCTCATGACACAACACAGGAAGCACCTCCATGGTTAACAGAGGACGGAATTAAAATTAGACTTGAGAAACTTAACATTAATAAATCACCGGGACCAGATGGCTTGCATCCGAGGGTACTTAGGGAACTCAGTCAGGTGATTGCCAGACCGTTGTTCCTAATTTTTACAGACAGTCTATTGACTGGAATGGTACCAGCTGATTGGAGAAAAGCCAATGTAGCACCAATATTTAAAAAGGGCCCAAAAAACATCCCTGGGAATTACAGACCAGTTAGCCTAACATCAATAGTATGTAAAATCTTGGAGGGGATGATAAGGGACTATATACAAGATTTTAGTAATAAGAACGATATCATTAGCAGTAATCAGCATGGATTCATGAAGAATCGTTCTTGCCAAACCAATCTATTAACCTTCTATGAGGAGGTGAGTTGCCACCTAGATAAAGGAAGGCCCGTAGACGTGGTGTATCTGGATTTTGCAAAAGCATTTGACACAGTTCCCCATAAACGTTTACTGTACAAAATAGGGTCCGTTGGCATGGACCATAGGGTGAGTACATGGATTGAAAACTGGCTACAAGGGCGAGTTCAGAGGGTGGTGATAAATGGGCAGTACTCAGAATGGTCAGGGGTGGGTAGTGGGGTTCCCCAGGGTTCTGTGCTGGGACCAATCCTATTTAATTTGTTTATAAACGACCTGGAGGATGGGATAAACAGTTCAATCTCTGTATTTGCAGACGATACTAAGCTAAGTAGGGCAATAACTTCTCTGCAGGATGTGGAAACCTTGCAAAAAGACCTGAACAAATTAATGGGGGAGGGGCGACTACATGGCAAATGAGGTTCAATGTAGAAAAATGTAAAATAATGCATTAGGGTGGCAAAAATATGAATGCAATCTATACACTGGGGGGAGAACCTCTGGGGGAATCTAGGATGGAAAAGGACCTGGGGGTCCTAGTAGATGATAGGCTCAGCAATGGCATGCAATGCCAAGCTGCTGCTAATAAGGCAAACAGAATATTGGCATGTATTAAAAGGGGGATCAACTCCAGAGATAAAACGATAATTCTCCCGCTCTACAGGACTCTGGTCCAGCCGCACCTGGAGTATGCTGTCCAGTTCTGGGCACCAGTCCTCAGGAAGGATGTACTGGAAATGGAGCGAGTACAAAGAAGGGCAACAAAGCTAATAAAGGGTCTGGAGGATCTTAGTTATGAGGAAAGGTTGCGAGCACTGAACTTATTCTCTCTGGAGAAGAGACGCTTGAGAGGGGATATGATCTCAATTTACAAATACTGTACTGGTGACCCCACAATAGGGAGAAAACTTTTTCGCAGAAGAGAGTTTAATAAGACTCGGGGCCACTCATTACAATTAGAAGAAAAGAGGTTTAACCTTAAACTACGTAGAGGGTTCTTTACTGTAAGAGCGGTAAGGATGTGGAATTCCCTTCCACAGGCGGTGGTCTCAGCGGGGAGCATTGATAGCTTCAAGAAACTATTAGATAATCACCTGAATGACCGCAATATACAGGGATATGTAATGTAATACTGACACATAATCACACACATAGGTTGGACTTGATGGACGTGTGTCTTTTTTCAACCTCACCTACTATGTAACTATGTAACTATGTATATAAACAAATAGAAATAATAAAATGAGCTGCGCTTAAATAATGTGTTAACCATAAATTAATACAACACATAAAATGCAAACAATGTGCATAAATCTTGGAATTACTCCCAACACCACAAAATGAATATTACAAATAAGTCCATAAGACATAACCACACATGTGAAATCTTGGTATGAGTTGTGACAACACCATGAACTCGTGCTCCTCCACCACATAAAATGCATGCTTACCAGGCAAGCTAAAATGGGCTTGCGGCTGTCAACCCCGCCGGGGCCTTGATCCAAAGAAATGGCGATGGCGGCTCCCAAAAGCAGCCAAGGGGACTTGATCAATCAATGGTCTCATTGAGCGTGATGACGTCAGCACGCCAAACCTCCCGATGTGCATTTTGTCGCACTCTGTGCCCCAGGACGATGTCAGAGTGTGATGAAACGTGCGTTGGGAGGAGTGGCAAGCTGACGTCATTGCTCTGTGTACCTTAGTGGACGGGTGTTTACTTGCCGGCCGGCTTTTATAATTCTTGCAAGTTTATCGCTTACTATGTGTAAGTGCAATTTTTTACCTTAAATAAATGTTCATATTACGATTTACACTATGGTGAGCTCCTCTTTATTTTGGGTTACTGTCTGGTCCTCAATCAAGACCACTGAATGATCAAGTCCCCTTGGCTGCTTGCTGTGTGTTCCTGATTCAATATATCAAGCATTTGGGAGCCGTCATCGCTATTTCTTTGGATCAAGGCCCTGGCGGGGTTAACAGCTGCAAGCCCATGTTAGCTTGCCTCTGGTAAGCACACATTTTATGTGGTGGAGGAGCACGAGTTTGTGGTGTTGTCGCAAGTCATACCAAGATTTCACATGTGTGGTTATGACTTATGGATTTATTTATAATATTAATTTTGTGGTGCTCAGAGTAATTCCAAGATTTATGCTTATGTTTGCGTTTTTTGTGTTGTATTAATTTATGGTTAACACATTATTTAAGCGCAGCTCCATTTTATTATTTCGATTGATATAAAAAGATATCCAAGGAATTGAGAATGCCAATCAGCAGTGTTCAAACTCTAATCAAGAAGTGGAAAATGAGGGGTTCTGTTGAAACCAAACCACGGTCAGGTAGACCAACTGAAATTTCAGCCACAACGGCCAGGAAAATTGTTCAGGATGCAAAGAAAAACCCACAAATAACTTCAGATGAAATACTGTTTCAAGATGCACAATAAGGAGGCACTTGAAGAAAGATGGGCTGCATGGTCGAGTCGCCAGAAGAAAACCATTACTACACAATTCCACAGAGTATCCCGCTTACAATAACCCAAGCAGCACAGAGACAAGCCTTAAACCTTCTGGCACAAAGTCATTTGGAGTAATGAGACCAAAATTGATCTTTTTGGCCACAACCATAAACACTACATTTGGAGAGGAGTCAACAAGGCATATGATGAAAGGTACACCATTCCTACTGTGAAACACGGAGCTGGATCACTGTTGTTTTGGGGATGTGTGAGCTACAAAGACACAGGAAATTTGGTCAAAATTGATGGCAAGATGAATGCAGTATGTTATCAAAAAATACTGGAGGAAAATTTGCATTCATCAGCCAGGAAGCTGCGCATGGGACGTACTTGGACATTCCAACATGACAATGATCCAAAACACAAGGCCAAGTCAACCTGTCATTGGCTACAGCAGACTAAAGTGAAGGTTCTGGAGTGGCCATCTCAGTCTCCTGACCTCAATATCATTGAGCCACGCTGGGGAGATCTCAAACGTGCCGTTCATGCAAGACAGCCCAAGAATTTACAGGAACTGGAGGCTTTTTGCCAAGAGGAATGGGCAGCTTTACCATCTGAGAAGATAAAGAGCCTCATCCACAAATACCACAAAAGACTTCAACCTGTCATTGATGTTAAAGGGGGCAATACACGGTATGTAAACTTTTGATCAGGGTCATTTGGGTAGTTTCTGTTGCCATTATGATTTAAAAAGAGTAAACACAATTGACTGGTAATAAATGGCTTCAGCCAAACACTAACCATGAGTGAAAAAAAAGTTTTTTTGTGTTATTATTCATATTCTCAGAAAAATAGCTAAGAAATAATAAATTCTGTCAGGGTATGTAAACTTATGAGCACAACTGTACACATGCTCAAACCGTTCCCAAAACAGATCCAGTGACTCTGGACGCACAAATGACAAATCATGTTCAAAGGAACCAGCCGGACTGATAAGAACATAAATATCCTCCGCCTTAAATCCCATGGCTAGGATCTTATCCACAACCTCCCTCCTGATAGGTGGAATACCTCCTCCTTCCCACCTGAGCTGTACCACATTCCTGCGTTTAATGGAGGAAGGTGCGTTAGGTGAAAGTCGCATAACTGGCTCCCTTCCAGCAGTAGCATAACTTTGTCCCGACACAAGCTTAGCATAGCTCCTACCCGGGACAGATGACACATTACCTGGCTGCATAGGAATATTAACTGGCTGCATAGGAACCTCTGAAATCTGGTTTGGTAAATAACCCACCACTTGATCCTCCCTCCTCCCCTCCAGCACAAACAGTCCCGCTCACCATAGTCCCAGAAGTACCACAGATACCAGCAGTGCTGTCATCAAGTAAAGTCTTCTGTTTAGAAAAAACACCAGCTGTTTCAGCGTTCATACAGCCCTCCTGCTCTGAAGTTTCAATGTTCATGCGACATTCCTGCTCTGCACTGTTAGTGTCCATGTGGGACTCCTCTCAGCCAGCTCCTCCTGCATTCCCTGCTGATTGCAAGGATCTGTTGGCAGGTGCAATCTCAGGAAAGTTCTCCACACACTGAAGGATATTTTCAGCAAGCACTCCTTTATCATGATCCTCATCTGATGAGTTGGTGCCGCTCAAGGGAGATTCCATTTCTGTAATGGCCTGCAGCAATCCACCATTTTCCTCAACCTCCTCCTGAGATGACTCAGGCTGCTGGGGAGGGAGGGGGGCAGATACTGACTCAGACATGACAGATCCTTAGACAGGGCTAGTACTGGGGCCACCATGTGAAGCCACTTCCTTACCCCCATCCATACTGTCGCCACTGCTCTGGCATCCACCCTCTGGCTGGTACTGGCAAAGGCACTTTCCTTCATCTGTTGGAATCTCTCCTCATTCTCACACTTTTCTCTGAACACACCACTGCTCTCCTTCAGAAAGGAGACCAATTTCTCCTGCTTTTTCAATGCCTCTTCCAGAGATTTCAGCTTGGAGACTTCCCTCTTACTGTTTCCAGACTTACTGTGCAGGGATTTTTTTTCCCTGAGATCTTCTTTCATGACAGCAAGTTTCTGTTCCCCCTTAGCAATGCGGCGAAGTCTGTTCACCACTTTATCCTGGAAGACTGGTAAGGACTCCCCTTGCATAGGGACAGGCCCAGGATCCATTGAAGCTTGAGCACATGGAGTAGGCCCCAGCGCCTCTGCAGAGCCTCCACCTTCGTCTCCCCCCACCCACTGCATGGTGGTTGGGGGAGAAGCCTGCAGGACAGGCCCAGGTTGATGTTTCCTCCAACTGAGAGCAAAGTATAGTGAGCCAACAGCACCTTGCAAAACAGCACCACCTGGTGGAAAAGCTCCTCTGGTGCAGAGAATGATGTGACTTGCTCAGTGTTCTTTGTACAGCACTGCAGTATATGTCAAAGCTATATAATGATAATAATAATAATAGTGTGTGACTGTGGGGGAACATTAGAGTGTAAGCTCCTCTGGTGTAGAGACTGGTGTGACTGGCTCAGTGATCTCTGTGTATAAATAAGAAAAATAAACCATTTATAATAAACAGATTTGTGGAATAAAGTGTGTTTTTCCCGGGAGATCTGCTGTGCGCTCTTCTCTCTGATCTTGTAGACTTTCTATATAGAACAAACATCTCCATATATCACATCTATAAGGAATGTGTCTCTTCTTCCTTTGTTTTCTTGGTTTTCAGTTCAAAAGAAAAGTAAATATACAGAAGATCAGAGAGAAGCGAAGCGAATGTCCAACAAGAGACAAAATAATAGAAGCTGAAAGACAACAGAAGACAATAAGGAATTTCTCCATACCAATCATTCTCATTCATGATAAAGCTTAGGGGCAGAATGCTGAAAATGTATGAATGACCCCCCCCCCTCCCCATTTTCGATTCACAGCAGAACTCCAGAATAGGGGAAACGACGAACCCCATTGAAGTCTATGGGAGCCGAACAGGAAAAATCAAAAGTGCCATTTTGAAGACTTATATGCAAACAATTGGCCAAAAAAACGGTATGGGGGTCCAGGTACTGCCCTGGGGGGCATGTATCAATGCAAATTTTTTTATTTTTTTAAACAATCGTTTTAAAGGAGCAGTGATTTTAATGATGCTTAAAGTGAAACAATAAAACTAAAAAATATAATGCCTGGGGGTCCCCTTAGCCTGCCTGTAAAGTGGCGCATCTGTAACATGCACAGAACATGCACAGAACATGCTGCAGCAAAAATTTATTTGCAAAAGAAAAAAAAACTCAAATCACATTTAAATTGAGGTTTAAAAAAAATAAAGAAAAAAATGACGTGGGGGCCCCCCCCTCCCCCCCAGTACATACCAGTCCCTTTGGGTCTGGTATGGATTTTAAGGGGAACACCACACCAAAATGTAAAAAAAAAAAATGGTGTAGGGTACCCCCAAAATCCATACTAGACCCTTATCCGAGCACGCAACCTGGCAGGTCAGGAAAGAGGGGGAACAAGCAAGCGCCCCCCCCCCCCTGAACCATACTAGGCCACATGCCATCAACATGGGGGGTGGATGCTTTGCCCCCCCACCCCAAAGCACCTTGTCCCCATGTTGATGGGGACAAGGTTCTCTTACCCACAAGCCTGGTCTGTGGTTGTGGGGGTCTGCGGGCAGGGGGCTTATCGGATTCTGGAAGCCCCCTTTACCAAGGGGGCCCCCAGATCCCCCCCATGTGAATGAGTATGGGGTACATTGTACCCCTACCCATTCACCAAAAAAGTGTCAAAAATAAATAAAAACAATAGACAGGCTTTTGACAATTCCTTTATTTAAAAAAAAATGTCCCCTGATGTAGATCCGCCCCCCGCCCTGGCGATGTCCCTTGTGGCCCTGCCCCCTTGTGAAGTCACCGACCAGTGCACACTGTTTGATTTTTTTTTTCTTTTTTATTGCCGGCAATGTTTTTATGTTCAATGGGGAAGCCCATTGACAGCTGATGGCTCATCCGTCGTTAAGGACGCTGCGGCCGGTTTCCCGACCCGCTCCTGAACGACCAGCTTTTCACTGCATCAGGGCTTAGAATGCACTGTGCAGCACGGCTCCTCCTACTACAAATCCCCTCTATCATAAGACCTCTTCTAGCACAAATCCTTTTCTCCCATCCTCTCTTCCAACACAAATACCCTCAAATCACCTTTCCTAGCACCCCCTCCCCAAAATTTCCCCTCCTAGAACAATTTTTACCCCCTGTGGCCCCCCCCAAAATTCCCCCACCCAAAACAAATTCCCTCCAATCTCCTCTTGGCGCCCCCGCACCTCACATGATACCACAGTGCCCAGGGCAGCCACCCCTCCTGCCCACCCCTTGTCCCAGCCTTGCTGACACCCACTCATCGTGACATTTTTATATTTGCATAACTCCTCCCACTGCTTGCAGCAGGACTGAGGGCTCTTGAAAGGAGCACTGAGGCGGGGGGGGGGGGGCTGTGATGTTTTTAGGAAGCTATGTACAGCCCCCTGCTGGCCCCGCACACCAGCCACGATCTGCCTGCATTGCATAGAGAAGCACAGAGACCCAGTGATGACATCACTGGGTATAAAATAACCCCTTCATGGCCGCATATTTGCATATCCCCCTTTTTGTGCTGGGATTGCGCCGTATGGCGAGCTCCCAAGACAAAGACCAGGCTTTCACCAAGAGCCCTGGGCTAGAAATGTGCACTGCCAAAAAATCCATTGGTTTTCGTTTTATTCGGGTTTTGTTCATTTTTCAGGTCATTCGTTATGATCGAAAATAAGAAAGAAAATCTGAAAATTCAAAAGAATAACTAACTAACCAACTAATAATAACTAACTATTAAATTCTAGGTATTGGAATTTACCTTTCAAATTTGGCTGTTAGTGAATGTAACGAATACAAATTTATCCGAAGGTACAAATTATCCGAAATAACGCAGAATGCCGTATCTAAACAATTGGAATGGAACTAATTAATAAATAATAATAATAGTAATAAAAACGTTTTATTACTATTATTTGTTATTAATTTGTTACGTTGCATTTGTTTAGATGCGGCATTTGGTATTTTGGATAATTCGTAACTTCGGATAAATTTGTATTCGTTACGATCACTAACAGCCAAATTTGAAAGGAAATTCCAATACCTATCATTTAATAGTTTAGTAATAGTTAAGTTATTATTAATTAGTTATTATTTCAGATTTTCAGATTTTCGGATTTTCGGATTTTAAATGTCCGAATTTTCTAATATTCGGATGTACCAATATTCGGAAAAAAGTTGTTAAACGAGTTTTTATTAATTCTGATATTTACGAATTAACAAATTTGTCGAAATTCGTTAAAAAAATTAATTCGGAACTGAAATACTAATTGCACATATCTACCCCGGGCCCCTTTCTAACAATTGGGACCCGGAATGGCCAATTCCGGGGTCACCTGATCGCTGCGATAGCCTGTGATTGGCTATCACAGTGATCAGTCACTGTGAAGCCCTCCCCCCGTGTTTTCTGTCTCTGTGAAAGGACGAGAGAGATACATTGTATCACTCTCTGACCTTGCAGAGATATAAAAAAATAATAATAATAAAAAATAAATAAAAATACCTAGATTTATCAATATCAAGGTTTGATCTAGGTCGGTGCCAGGGTTAGTGTTTGGGTCAAAGGTCAGGGTCAAAGGTCAGGGTCAGTAATTTTTTTGGACAGGATTTTTTTTTTAATTAGTATCAGTACCAGTTAGTATCAGTATCAATTTTAGTGTCAGTTAGTATCAGTGTCAGTTAGTATCAGTGTCAGTTAGTATCAGTATCAATTTTAGTGTCAGTTAGTATAAGTGTCAGTTAGTATCAGTATCAATTTTAGTGTCAGTTAGTATAAGTGTCAGTTAGTATCAGTATCAATTTTCGTGTCAGTTAGTATCAGTGTCAGTTACTATCAGTGTCAGTTAGTATCAGTATCGATTTTAGTGTCAGTTAGTATCAGTGTCAGTATCAGTATCAGTTAGTATCAGTGTCAGTGTGTTTTAGGTAGGATAAAATAAAAGCAAAATGCACACTATTGTTTCTGGGCCGTACTACGGATACAAACACCAACTAACATACACATATGAGATATCTCTGCGATCGTCAGGAGCAAGAGAATTTTATTTGGGTTGTTCTTTGGTGGAAGGATATGGTAGTAGCAAGAAATATACAGTTATATTACAAATTATATATATTTTTTTACTATTTTGGGCCAGTTTTCCTTTGATAGTTAAAGAAAATCAGGAGATATTTATTACCATTTACCACCAAATAAAAGCCTAATTTGTCCTAGAAATAAACGCGGTATAGCCCACCTGGATGCACAAAGTAGTTGCGGTGATCTGTACGGTTTTACTAACACATGTCAAAGTTGCAAAATTGTGCTCAGGCATTTTGATTTGTTTTCCCCTCAGGCGGGAAGGTGTGTAATGAAAAGGAAAAGGTTTTATTTTAGAAATGACATCAGCCTGTTGATGAGGGGAGAGGAAACCCAAAAGGAGTCAGAGAAGAATCGGAGCACTGGGAGGATCTGGGCATCTCCTGGACGTTTTTTTTTTTGCCGCATTCTTATTAGGATTCGCCGTGTGCCCCAAATCCTCTTATTTCTGCCTCAGTCAATTCTCTCTATTTCTTGTGTGACCTTGTTTCTTGTACAGAGTCATTTCCTCATCTCCGCTCCCCATCGATCGGTCGCATTGCTGACACTTTCTCCCCAAACACAAACACATCCTCATTACAGCAGAATGTTCCGCCACTTCCCGGAGTTCCCCTTTATGACTGCGGTCTGTGCTGTGAGTTAATCATATTATCAGTGAAATGACGCAGCTCCAGCCCCCCCGGCCATCCTCCATCCCCCGGCTTTACCCGCTCTCTTGTCTGTTAAATGGGGCCTGAAATGTGATATTACCACGCTGCTGGGCTTTGATTACCAACCGCAGTGCCGCCGCATTTTTATATCACGTTTGCAGAAAAGCAGCGCGTTAGACACCATTGTATGTGTTATAGTAAATCCCAACCGGAGTCTGTCCTGTCTGCTGTCTATTATCTACACTCGCCAGTTATAACCACTTCAATATTATTATTATTACTATTATTAACAATAGCCTAGGCTATAAGAAGATTGCCAAGACCCTGAAACTGATCTGCAGCACGGTGGCCAAGACCATACAGCGGTATAACAGGACAGGTTCCACTCAGAACAGGCCTCACCATGGTCCACCAAAGAAGTTGAGGTCACGTGCTCAGCGTCATATCCAGAGGTTGTCTTTGGGAAATAGACGTATGAGTGCTGCCAGCATTGCTGCAGAGGTTGTAGGGGTGGGGGGTCAGCCTGTCAGTGCTCAGACCATACGCCGCACACTGCATCAAATTGGTCTGCATGGCTGTCGTCCCAGAAGGAAGCCTCTTCTAAAGATGATGTACAAGAAAGCCAACAGTTTGAAGACAAGCAGACTAAGGACATGGATTACTGGAACCATGTCATGTGGTCTGATGAGACCAAGATAAACGTATTTGGTTCAGATGGTGACAAACGTGTGTGGGGGCAACCAGGTGAGGAGTACAAAGACAAGTGTGTCTTGTCTACAGTCAAGCATGGTGGTGGGAGTGTCATGGTCTGGGGCTGCATGAGTGCTGCCGGCACTGGGGGGCTACAGATCATTGAGGGGACCATGAATGCCAACATGTACTGTGACCTACTGAAGCAGAGCATGATCCCCTCCCTTCAGAGACTGGACCGCAGGGCAGTATTCCAACATGATAACCACCCCAAACACACCTCCAAGACCACCACTGCCTTGCTAAAGAAGCTGAGGGTAAAGGTGATGGACTGGCCAAGCATGTCTCCAGACCTAAACCCTATTGATCATCTGTGGGACATCCTCAAACGGAAGGTGGAGGAGTGCAAGGTCTCCAACATCCACCAGCTCCGTGATGTCATCATGGAGGAGGGGAAGAGGACTCCAGTGACAACCTGTGAAGCTCTGGTGATCTCCATGCCCAAGAGGGTTAAGGCAGTGCTGGAAAATAATGGTGGTCACACAAAATATTGACACTTTGGGCCCAATTTGGACATTTTCACTTAGGGGTGTACTCACTTTTGTTGCCAGCGGTTTAGACATTAATGTACTTCTTTACACTGAAGATACCTCTTAATGACTGCCTCCTCCTCATTGGCTTACCTCTAAATAGGCATCCCCACTTTAGTCCATCATGAACGCTGCTGCCAGGCCCATCCACTTCATAAACCGCTCAGTGTCTGCTGAACCCCTCTGCCAATCCCTCCATTGGCTGCCACTCAGCCAACTAATTAAATTCAAGATACTATAACTTACAAAGCCATCCATAACCAGCTACATCACTAACCTAGTCTCAAAATGCCAACCTAATTGTTCTCTTCGTTCCCCCTAAGACCTCCTGCTCTCAAACTCCTTTGTCACCTCATCCCATGCTCGCCATTAGGACTTCTCCAGAGCCTCCCCCATCCTCTGGAATGCTCTACCCCAATCTATCCGACTTTCTTCTACCTTGTCCACTTTCAGACGATCCCTGAAAACTAATCTCTTCAGAGAAGCCTATCTGGCCCCCACCTAACAACTGTACATTTACTTTCTCCATCAGATCATCCCCCCCCCCCCCCCACACACACTTATTACCTCTTTTATCTCTTGACCTTCCCTCTTAGATTGTAAGCTCTAAGGAGCCAGGCCCTCTGATTCCTACTGTATTAAAGTGTATTGTGTTTGTACTGTCTACCCTCACGTTGTAAAGCGCTGTGTAAACTGTTGGCCCTATATAAATCCTGTATAATAATAATAAAAATAATAATGACATTGGTTGGATGTTTGGGGGGTTGTCCTGCTGCAGAATGAATTTGGGGCCAATCACACGCCTCCCTGATGGTACGGCATGATGGAGAAGTATCTGCCTGGACTTCTCAGCATTGAGGACACCATTGATCCTGACCAAATCCCCAACTCCATTTGCAGAAATGCAGCCCCAGATTTGCAAAGAAACCTCCACCATGCTTCACAGTTGGCTGCAGACATTTTTGTACCGCTCTCCAGCCCTTCCCCCAACAAACTGCCTCCTGCTACAGCCAATAATTTCACATTTTGGCTCAGTCCAGAGCACCTGCTGCGTTTCCTGCACCCCAGTTCCTATGTGTTTCTGCACCCCAGTATCTAAATGTATCTTTGCAGGAAGGAAGCATTTCCTCAGTCTCCCCTCCCCCAGTGATCAGACCGTACATTGTAACTTTGTAGGAGGAGGAGGAGGCATTTCCTCAGTCTCCCCTCCCCAAGTGATCAGACTGTACATTGTAACTTTGTAGAAGGAGGCATTTCCTCAGTCTCCCCTCCCCCAGTGATCAGACTGTACATTGTAACTTTGTAGAAAGAGAAGGAAGCATTAACTCAGTCTCCCCTCCCCCAAGGATCAGACTGTACAATGTAACTTTGTAGAAGGAGGAGGAGGCATTTCCTCAGTCTCCCCTCCTCCAGTGATCAGACTGTACATCGTAACTTTGTGGAAGGAGGAGGAGTCATTTCCTCAGTCTCCCCTCCCCCAGTGATCAGAATGTACATTGTAACTATGTAGAAGGAGGAGGAGTAATTTCCTCAGTCTCCCCTCCCCCAATGATCAGACTGTACATTGTAATGTTGTAGAAGGAGGAGTCATTTCCTCAGTCTCCCCCCCACAGTGATTAGACCAGTGGCGGCTGGTGAAGTTTTAGGATGGGGGGTGCCAGACCCCGCCCTTCTTTTTTGACTCCTCCCACTTGGCAAAAATGGGCGTGGTTTCAGCAAAATAGTGGGCGTGGCTCTAAGGTGGTGTGGTTAGTGTCTGAGATGAACGAGGGATGGAGGGAGAAGGAGAGAGGGATGATGGGAGAAGGAGAGAGGGATGGAGGGACAGCAGGCCCAGATCCTACACAACAATAGAAATATGTGTATTCTAGAAAGTTTAACAATCAGCAGATAAAGATACTCCAAACACCTGGTGTTAGCGCTTCAATCATCCTGACACCATGGTTGTTATGGTGTCAGGATGATTGAAGCGCATTATTTCTATTATTACGTCACCTGCCACCAGATGCCATCAGGTGTCCCCAGCGGAGTCCGTCCTTACATCAGGTGTCCCCAGCGGAGTCCGTCCTTACATCAGGTGTCCCCAGCAGAGTCCATCCTTACATGCAGCCTGTGCCACATAAAATGCAGCCTGTGTCCCACCAAATGCAGCCTGCCTGTGTCACATCAAACCCCCGTTACTTACCTTGTCCTCTCCAGCAGTGTCTCCTTCCACAGCGGCGATAGAGGAGTCCGCTCCTCATACTTCCTGTTTCCTCTTTCCCAGGCACAATGGGAGAGAGAAAACAGGAAGTGACATCAAACTCAGATGTCAATCAAACCGCCCAGTCGTAGTAATAGATACTACGGGCGCTCGGCGGAAGCTACTCGGCGCTTCAGAAAGTGCTGCAAGGGCCAGTTTAAAAAAATAAATACAAATTGTGACTGCCTGGAGGGGGGGGGGGCTATGGATGGGCCGCCACTGGATCAGACTGTACATTGTAACTTTGTAGAAGGAGGAGGAGTCATTTCCTCAGTCTACCCTCCCCCAGTGATCAGACTGTACATTGTAACTTTGTAGCATGTCACAAGCTGAGGCTGATCTGTATCAGACATTTGTGAACAACCAAGAACCACACAGGTACCAGGATTTGGCTGATTATGTGATCTCCGACAAGGCATATCAGCCAAGGAAACAGCTGGTGACCCTGGATGATGCCTGAAAAAAGGTGGCACCGTCCTTCTGGAGAGAAAAGCAGATGCATTGTCGGGGGGGTGGGGGGTGCTGTGATTTCTGTGAGAGGGAAGAAACACCTGGAAGGGTCACACTGACACAAGAAATGAATGTGGTCCGGGGTCCCCTGTGCGGGTGGATGGGGGGAGGGGTCAGGACCTGGCTGCGCTGTCTGTTCTGTCCTTCGGTTGAAGATCCTTTCACTGTTTTTGTTGCTCTGATTGGATCTATATATAGAGATGAATGAAGTGGGAATTCCATTAATTTGCAGGGATTTCCTCTCACTTCCTGTTTGGCTATGGCACAGGAAGTGAAGGGAAATCTCCGCAATGGGACACAGATAGCAAAAAAAAAAAAAAAATCTGACAGGAGTTATAACCCCTCCCCTTACTCTATCCAAAATGAAAAACAGAAGTTTTGCCTAAAGTTCCACTTTAATTGTATATGAATTCAATAGATTTTATTTTTTAATTTGTAAGTTATTAAAGTGAAGTTATTGCTTGTTGTGTTTTTTTTTTTTTGTCTCCCTTTATGCTTTTGTATTCTTTTCTGTTATAATAATTCACTTTATTCTATATTATTATTATTATTAGTCAGTCATTAATACAGAAGTAAAAAGTAGAGCTGGACAAATTTGCGCACTGTATCCCTCTTCTTATTTCCTAAGGGCTCTTGTCTATTAACCACTTAAGGACTGGAAGGATTTACCCCCCTTAATGACCAGGCCATTTTTTGAGATACGGCACTGCGTCGCTTTTACTGACAATTGCACGGTCGTGCGACGCTGTACCCAAACAAAACTGACATCCTTTTTTTCTCCCCCACAAATAGAGCTTTCTTTTGGTGGTATTTGATCACCTCTGCGTTTTTTGTTTTTTTTTGCACTATAAACAAACAAAAAAAAAAAAAAAAAAACAGAAAATTTAGAAAAAAAAGCTATATTTTTTACTTTTTGCTATAATAAATATCCCCCCAAAAAACTAGTTTAGTTTAGGTCGATATGTATTCTTCTACATATTTTTGTTAAAAAAAAAAAAAAAAAATCGCAATAAGCGTATATTGATTGGTTTGCGCAAAAGTTATCGCGTCTACAAAATAGGGGATAGTTTTTTGGCATTTTTTTATTATTATTATTATTTTTTTTTACTAGTAATGGCGGTGAGCAGTGATTTTTAGCGGGACCGTGACATTGCGGCGGACAGATCGGACACTTTTTTTGGGACCAATGACATTTATACAGCGATCAGAGCTAAAAATAGCCACCGATTACTGTATAAATGTCACTGGCAGGGAAAGGGTTAACACTAGGGGGCGA
Organism: Aquarana catesbeiana; assembly: GCF_042186555.1. Lineage (NCBI taxonomy): Eukaryota > Metazoa > Chordata > Amphibia > Anura > Ranidae > Aquarana > Aquarana catesbeiana. Next base: position 341,186,926 of record NC_133330.1, read on the forward strand.
TCAAGGGGTTAAGTGTTCCCTAGGGAGGTGCTTCTAACTGTGGGGGGGAGGGGACTGACTGGGAATACAGAGAGAGATCGCTGTTCCTGATCACTAGGAACAGAAAATTTCTCTCTACTTCCCTGACAGAACGGGGATCTGTCTGTTTACATTGACCAGATCCCTGTTCTGGCTCTCTTTCCCGCGATCGCGGGTGGCTGGCGGACATCGCGGCCGCCAGCCATGCGCATCCGTCTCCCCCCCCCCGCTGCCCAGCATGCGCGCCCACGCCTGCTATAGCCGTTTAAAGGGCCGACGTACAGCTACAGCGTTTTGCGGGAACGAGCCAACCTGCCGCAGTATAATGATGGCGGCTGGTCGGCAAGCGGTTATTGGGACGTTATAGGCGGCAATTTACATGTGAAAAACGTATTTCCCCTCAACCAAAACATGAGAACTGCACCACACATTAAAAAAAACATCAATTACTTAAAAAAAATTTATTTTTATTCAAATACAAACATTCAAAACGATGAAAAAAAATTCCATAAAGCATAACAGGAGTATAAAGAATAATTACACAGTACCGTGTATACACATCAAGATAACCAGTTGGTATCCTATCACTGTCAGCGCGTTTCGTGAAACAAAGTTCACTTCTTCAGGAGGCGAAATATCAAACAGAGTACAATATATATAACAATAAAAATATCAAGTCCTTTTCAATTAAAGAGCAATGATGTGTAATGGCAAAACAGCGTGGGGCTTGCTCTGTCCGGGACCTGTAGAGAGGACAAAAGGGCCACAGAACAGGGGCCACAGATGGAGGTAAAAAAAGAAAAAAAAAAAAACGACGACCAGACATAGGACGAAAAAACTCCCATAAATAGAGACATAACCATCCAGCATGTGTACGGCCATCAAACAAATGAGTACCTTCAACGGGTACTCATTTCTTTTCTGTCTGTTTGATGGCGGATATCCTTTAAAGCGCTAGCGCTATCGTCTCCTGAAGAAGTAAAGTTTGTTTCACGAAACGCGTCAAAAATGATAGGATACCAACTGGTTATCTTGATATGTATACAGGAAATTGAAGAACCAAGACATATTATTTATTTTATCTATTACAGTTACTTATATAGCGCCATCATCAATTTACAGAGCGCTTAACAAGGAGCTTACAGTCTGGGGTCGCTAAATCACACCATACATATACATATTAGGGCCACTTTAGACCGGAGCCAATCAACCTACCAGCATGTCTTTGGAGTGTGGGAGGAAACCGGAGTACCCGGAGGAAACCCACACAGACACAGGGAGAACGAAACCAGTGCTGCTAGGCGGACGCGCTAACCACTTAACCGCTGTGCTGACTTACCAAGCTTCTTGTGTTCCTAAAGCCTCGTATACACACGATCGGATTCTCCACAGACAAAGCGCCAGATGTTTGTCCGAAGGGCGTGCGCCTGGATTTTGTCTAGCATACAAACGGTACGCAATTGTCAGCCAACAAATGCGAATGTGGTGACGTACTATGTGGAATTTCAGCTCTTGAGCGCCACCCTTTGGGCACCTTCTTCTAATGTGGTGTTTGGTGAGCATTGATTCCGAGCATGCGTGTTTGTACATTGGACTTTTGTGCGTCAGACTTGTGTACACCCGATCGGAAAATCTGACAACAGACATTTGTCCGCCGAAAATTTACTAGCCTGACATCCAACATTTGTTGGCGGAAAGTTGGCCAACAACTGTCTGATGGAGCGTACTAACAGTTGGATTTTAGGTCTGTCATCACACAATTCCCTGCCGAAAATCCGTTTCGTGTGTACGAGGCTTAAGTTATATATAGTTACATAGTTAGTCAGGTTGAAAAAAAAGACACAAGTCCATCTAGTTCAACCAAATAAATAAATCAATAAATAGATAAAAAATAACATCATACAATCCCATATACTCAATCCTATACCCACAGCTGATCCAGAGGAAGGCAGAAAAGCATGATTCAATTTGCTACAGCAGGGGAAAAAAATTCCTTCCTCATCCCCCGAGAGGCAATTGGATTTTCCCTGGATCAACTTTACCTATAAAATCTCAGTACCCCGTTATATTCTGTACATTTAGGAAATAATCCAGGACTTTCTTAAAACAATCTACTGAACTGGCCAGAACCACCTCTGGAGGGAGTCTATTCCACATTTTCACAGCTCTTACTGTGAAGGAACCTTTCCGTATTTGGAGATAAAATCTCTTTTCCTCCAGACGTAAAGAGTGCCCCCTTGTCCTCTGTGATGACCGTAAAGTGAATACCTCAACACCAAGTTCACTATATGGACCCCTTATATATTTATACATGGAGATCATATCCCCCATTAATCTCCTCTTCTCAGAAGAGAATAAATTCAGTTCCTCTAATCTCTCCTCATAGCTGAGCTCCTCCATGCCTCTTATCAGTTTGGTTGCTCTTCTCTGCACTTTCTCCAGTTCCCTGATATCCTTTTTGAGAACTGGAGCCCAAAACTGAACTGCATATTCCAGATGAGGTCTTACTAATGATCAAGGGTGGGATTAATGCACAAAATCCCCCTTGTAGACCCCCATTGACAATCTAAACTTAGGTTTTGATGTAGTTTGCGCCGTCTCCATAACGGGGCCCACTATCCAATGGGGAGAGTTGTTGATAGGCCTCCACCCCTCCATGTCACCTCAAGCTGAGGAGGCTAGAGACCTTTGCAGATAACCTTTTAATACACCTTAAAAGTTATTGTAAAGCTCCTTTTTTATTTTCTAAAATAACAAACATGTCATACTTACCTCCACTGTGCAGTTGGTTTTGCACAGAGTGGCCCCGATCCTCCTCTTCTGGAGTCCCCTGGCGGCTCTCGCGGCTCCTCCCCGCATCGTATAACCCCCTAGGAAAAGCGCTCTCCCAGGGGGGTTACCTTGCCGGCATGCTCCCGAGTCCAGCATTCGGCATCCATAAACGCCAAATGTAGGACTCGGCCCCGCCCCCAGGCAACCGGGTCATTGGATTTGATTGACAGCAGCGGGAGCCAATGGCTGCGCTGCTATCAATCTATCCAATCAGGAGCCGAGAACCCTGGGCAGAGGTAGAGCGTGTCTCCACCGTGGGAAATTACAGGGCTCAGGTGAATAAATCAGGGGGGGGGGGGGCTGGGGGGCCGGTCACTAGAAGAAGTTTTTTCACCTTAATGCATAGTATGGGGGGTTTACAACCCCTTTAAGCAATCTAAGCAAGCGTTCCTCACCACCAGAAGAACTATCAGGGATCTTATTGCTGTCTGGGTCCTTGTTGGGTAGATTCCCCCCTCTACATTTGTCCTGGGGGACAAAAAATTCTGGAAAATCCAAAATGTGCCAGTTGTCACCATCTTTTTTTTGACACGTCTCCAGCTTTGCCCCCCCCCCCCCCATTCATTCATTAATTCATAATAGTAGTGTGTACAAAAAGCGAGCGTAGAAGAGAAAGATGGAAGCGCACACCAAAAGCCTCTTAATTTCCAATATGACCAGAAGGTTTCAGCTGAATCCACTCCCATACCACCCTCTTTGACGTGTTTCATCCATCAGGGGCTTAGTCATAGAGGGCCTCTAGGATTAAGCCCAAGATGGGTGAAACATGTTAGAAGGCGTGGTTCAGGAGTTAATGCAGATGAAGCCTTCCATCTCTCCCTTGTATGCTTCTAATAATCACACAAGACGAGCCCCGTGGGAGCTGCACCTGAAAGGGATTGAATTACCGAACGACTGAATCAGTGGAGCCTGGGGCGGCGCTACAACTTCAGTGCCAAAAATTGGTTGTAATTTTTTTTTTTCTCTGTTGATGGTCACCAGAGGTTCCCACCTATTTTGTATAATTATTTATTTCACAATCATTTGATCTCATATATTTTGTTGAGGCTTTTTTGTAATAATTTGAGTTCTTGAAGTCAGGGTTTTTGTAACAGAAAATGATGGGAAATTCTAATTTCGTTTTAACTGTCGCCAGAACAAGAGGTGGGATTAAATCTCCCAAATGGGGAAATCTGTTGTGGTGACAATTGGGTGACAAAAGGGGATATCCCCTCCTTTTTACCTTTAGAGAGACTGTTATTCTCCAGGGCAGGAAGTGATGGCAAATCTCCCCAATGGGAAAGAGATGACAAAAAAAAAAGAACATTTCCTACACCATCCAAAATTTAAAGTGGTATTAAAGGTTCAAGCAGGTCATACTTACCTGCTCTGTGTAATGGTTTTGCACAGAGCAGCCCCAATCCTCCTATTTTCGGGTCCCCATGCCGGGGCTCTTGGCTCCTCCCCCTTGACCAGTTCCCCCAGTAGCAAGCCACTTGCTATGGGGGGGGGGGGGGGGCACTGGTGCGTACTCACTCCCGAGCCCTGCTCTATGTGTTCACAAGACACATAGTGTCATGGCTTGGCCACGCCCCTGCTCTTTCCTCATTGACTCACTGGATGTGATTGACAGCAGTGGAACTGAACCAGTGGCTCTATCTCAGCCAATGAGGAAAGGGAGTACTGGGACAGCTAAGGCTCCTGTGCACATCGCTGGATCGAGAGGGGGGCTCAGGTGAGTATTAGTGGGGGCTGAGGGAGGAGAAGTACACAGAAGGTTTTTTTACGGTGCCAAACAGAATGATGGAGAAAGACATATAATGACTTAAAATTAGCAAATTAGATTTTATTATTACACATGATTTTTATAAAATTACAGACTACAGAAAAAGTTATTCACAATAATGTAGTGGTTATAAAGTAGGTAGGTCCAAGCCAAAATGAATGAATATTGCACACTAGGCCAACATGTCAGAGGCCAGAGCCGGAGGGTAAGACTCCATCGAGCGGCGTCTGTGACATTGCACCACTCCCTGCATTTAACATTGTGCGGGTAGTCCAAAGTTGCTTTAAAATCGCTCCATACTCCATGTACCTTAAAAAATATATTACCCTAATCTCATCCTTCTGTCCTCTGTGACCACAAATATGACCATCTCCCATGAAGTGGGGGGTCTAGGAGGGATTGTTTGAATCCGGCTGTCTTTTGTTTTTTGGTGGGGAATTTTGTAGGTTTCTTATGCCAATCTTCCTCTGAATTGCACATCCCCTGAAGAAGCAATCAGTGAAACATGTTGGCCTAGTGTGCAATATTCATTCATTTTGGCTTGGACCTACCTACTTTATAACCACTACATTATTGTTATTATTGTGAATAACTTTTTCTGTATTCTGTAATTTTATAAAAATCATGTGTAATAATAAAATCTAATTTGCTAATTTTAAGTCATTATATGTCTTTCTCCATCATTCTGTTTGGCACCGTAAAAATCCCCTCAACTTTTCCCTCCTTGTTTCATTACTACTTAGTGATGAGGTGCCTTTTAATTGGGTGTTGTACCGTGAACCAGACCTATGTTTCTTTTTTAAGGTTTTTAACCTTCATGCATAGAATGCAACCTTCAGCCTTTACAAACAGTTTAAAGGATTTGTTTACCATTTAAAAAAAAAATAAAAAGGTCATCTAAAACCGAACACCCACCCCACCCAGGTCCTCGCTGTGCCTACCTCTGTGGGTGATGAGCAGTACCCACACAGCCGGTGTAGCAGTCCAGGGATTTGAAGTCCTCGCTCTCCTCCCTCTTCTTTTTGCAGGGCTTCCGAGACGGATCAGAGATGTTCGGTGCACTCCCCGACCAATCAGAATCATCTAGTAGCTGGTAAGCTGCAACATATTACACTTTTTGTTCTTGGGTTTGGATATATTTTCAAAAACCTCGCAATTCAGCCAAACCCCACCCCAGAGAGGCAGTCAAAGCCATCCTCTGTATTACAATGTTACCATGTTATCTCATGGAGACCAATAATTGTAACATTAAATAATTGTTACAACATCAAGAATGGCTCATTCCTCAGCTTTACTGCTCTCACTGTAAAGACCCCCTCCTTGTACTGACAGCAAAGTCTTTTTTGCACCATACGCAATTTTTGTACAATCCTTGGAATAAAAAAAAGTCAATATGCCAAATCGCCATATAGTCAATCGCCATCCTTCTCCATATGGCACATTGCGGCCCGCGTCCTCATTACTATGAACAGAGCGACAAACGCACCCTGACAATCCCTCTTATCTCCACCATATGAATGATGCTCGAAGCCAGCAGTGTTGGAGAAGACGGGGGTGAGGAAAGGTGAGAGTGGGGGGAGGAGAGTGGTGGTGTGAAGTGCGTTTTGGAGGTTGAAGAAGGATGAAAGCTTCAGAGGTGCGATTCTATAGAATAAGTTCATATATAAGAGAGCGATATAAAAGAGCGCGGCGGGTAAAGAAACCCGAATGATACCTTCACAAAGCTGAGCCGTCCTTGGATATAATATCTGTATACAGGGAGGTCACAGCTTCTGCACAAACACTTCACAAGCTCACAGTCACGTCTCATCAATGCCGTGTGGAAATACATTGTATACTGAATAGGGGGGCATAAAGAGATGCCAGACCCCCCCCAGATCCCACCCTAGCAGGCAACAAGCAAGAAAACAGTCAGGTCCACGCGGGGGTCATGTTGGGCTGCAAGAAAGAGAGCAGTAAGGTCCAGGCGGGGGTCAAGCAACAAGAGCGTAGTCAGGTTTGGTTAGGGGTCTTGGCAGGCAAGAGAATAATCAGATCAAGGCCGAGGCCGTGACAAGCATCAAGCGAGAAAGTAGTCAGATCCAGGCAGAGATTTTGGCAGGCTTCAAGACAAGAGAGTCATTAGGTCCAGGCATGGGATCTTGGCAGGGGTCAAGCAAGAGAGTAGTCAGGTTTGAGAAGGGGTCCTGGCAGACAAGAGAGTAGTCAGATCATGGCAGAGTTTGTGGCAGGCAGCAAGCAAATGAGTACTCAGGTCCAGGACAAGGACTTGACAGGTGGCAAGTAAGGGAGTAGTCAGGTCCTGGCAGGGGTCAAGCAAGAGAGTAGTCAGATTTGGGCAAGGGTCTTGGCAGGCAATAGAGTAGTCAGATCAAGGCAGAGGTCTTGGCAGGCAGCAAGCAAGAAAGTAGTCAGATCCAGGCAGAGATTTTGGCAGGCTGCAGGCAAGAGAGGCTTCAGATCCAGACATGGGATCTTGGCAGGGGTCAAGCAAGAGAGCAGTCAGGTTTGGGCAGGGGTCCTGGCAGGCAAGAGAGTAGTCAGGTCTTGGCAGAGGGTATGGCTGGCAGCAAGCAAAAATGTAGTCGGGTCCAAGTAGCCATTATGGCAGGCGTCAAGCAAAAGAGTACTCAGGTCCAGGCAAGGGCCTTGGCAGGGGTCAAACAAGAGAGTAGTGGTTTGGGCAGGGGTTTTGGCAAACAAGAAAGACTCAAAGTCTTTGATAACGCCCTGTGGGAAGAGAAAAAAAGCAGCGTCAGACGCAGCTTGCGGCACCATTGGAGTTAGGTTGTGAGAGAACCTATTGATTATTGGACTGGTAATTGATGTTTATACATTTGCCCTCCACCTTGGAACCTTGTAAAGATTGATTTTATGATTGAAACTCTGTAAAGATTAATTTTAATTAATTAAACAAGACGTACTTTACTATGCGGACTCTTTCTCCATATGTAGAAAAAATGATCCGCACTCCGGTTGTTGCTCTTAAAATGTCTTCATTTTATTGAATAGCCACAGTGAACAAACACAGATTAAGTCAGTTGACGCGTTTCAGCCTACACGGCCTTAGTCATAACCACGTGGTTATGACTAAGGCCTTATAGGCTGAAACGCATCAACTGACTTAATCTGCATTTGTTCACTGTGGCTATTCAATAAAATGAAGAAATTTTAAGAGCAACAACCGGAGTGCGGATCATTTTTTCTACATTACTCTACTCAGCCAGTGACTGTGGATTGAGCACCTGGGAGCTCTGCTATCTATGTGGTGTATGGGTAGTAGCACTGACTTTTCTGTTTATACTCTTTCTCCATATGCTTGTGCCTGAAAACACCCCAAGAAGGATCGCACCCAGGAGTTGACGTTTCCATCACCCCGATCACCATACTAAGCCTACAGTGCTGCTTGGGGGTCCATTGGATCTGGTGAGTTCAACCATAAGGGGGGGGGGTGGATCCTGTATGCACCTGTTTACAGCATCATACGTTTTTTTAGCACAGCAGCACCTTTGAAAGGAACTTATCAACTGAGAATTGCTATATGTTTCTGTGCACGTTATTTTGGACTTTCACTGGTCACATGACTAATATTGATCTGCACTATTTCTAGCACAGTAGCACCCGTGGAAGGCACCTGTGAAAGGAACTTTCTAACTAGAAGTTTATGCTTATTTGCACGTTTTTTTTAAGTTTTAACTGGCTACATGCTTGATATATTTTTTTGTATTGTTGGATTAATTTGCACTTAATTTTGTATGCACTATAGCTGCACTTTATTGTATTTATTCAGGCTGTCGGCGCTGTGGTATTCATACCCTTTTTTTCCCAAGCAAGGAGAGTCGTCGGGTCCAGACATGGGATCTTGGTGGGCAGTCAAGCAAGAGAGTAGTCAGGTTTGGGCAGGGGTCCTGGCAGGCAGGAGAGTAGTCAGTTCATGGCAGAGGCTACGCCAGGCAGCAAGCAAAAGAGTACTCATGTCCAGGCTGAGATTATGCCAGGCGGCAAGCAAAAGAGTACTCATGTCCAGGCTGAGATTATGCCAGGCGGCAAGCAAAAGAGTACTCATGTCCAGGCAGGGGTCAAACAAGAGAGTAGTGAGGTTTGGCCAGGGGTTTTGGCAGATGGCAAGCAAGAGAGTCATCAGGTCCAGGCATGAGATCTTGGGGGGGGGGGATTCAAGCAAGAGAGTAGTCAGCTTTAGGCAGTGGTCTTGGCAGGCAAGAGAGTTGTCAGGTCAAGGCAGAGGTCATGGCAGGCAAAAAAGTAGTAGGGTCCAGGCAGAGATTATGGCAGGTGGCAACCAAGCAAGTACTTGGGTCCAGGATGGGAACTTGGCAGGTGGCAAGCGGGGGAGTAGTCAGGTCCAGGAAGGGGACTTGGCATGTGGCAAGCAGGAGAGTAGTCAGGTCCAGGAAGGGGACTTGGCAGGTGGCAAGCAGGAGAGTAGTCAGGTTCTAGGAAGGGGACTTGGCAGGTGGCAAGCGGAAGAGTAGTCAGGTCCAGGAAGGGGACTTGGCAGGTGGCAAGCGGGAGAGTAGTCAGGTCCAGGAAGGGGACTTGGGAGGTGGCAAGCGGAAGAGTAGTCAGGTCCAGGAAGGGGACTTGGCAGGTGGCAAGCGGGAGAGTAGTCAGGTCCAGGAAGGGGACTTGGCATGTGGCAAGCAGGAGAGTAGTCAGGTTCTAGGAAGGGGACTTGGCAGGTGGCAAGCAGGAGAGTAGTCAGGTTCTAGGAAGGGGACTTGGCAGGTGGCAAGCAGGAGAGTAGTCAGGTCCAGGAAGGGGACTTGGGAGGCAGCAACCAAGAGAGCTCCTGTCTAACAGTTATCTGCAGCCTGCGGCATGCACACTTTCATTTAGCAGTTGGATTGGCCATCAGGTCTGCAGAAGTCTTCCTGAAAAGCAGCGAATTAATTACTTAAAGTACCGAAGCCCCAGGATCAGCATGACAGCCATATAACTAGTATGTTCCTCCACAGCTTCCTCTAAATCTTCTTGAAAAACGATTACAGAGACCATTTTTAAAGCCATGTGTTCTTATTACCAGCTGCACGTTTGAAGTGAGCAGCCCCCCCGCGGCGTTGTCTCAGGTGGCTCGGTATCAGAGAAGACGGAGAACCGTTAAGCTTTATTGGCAGCCTAATGGTGACACGCATTCATAGCAGAAACCTGGGGGAAATTAATCGTGTAAACTAGGAACGTGACTGGGAGATGGCACCTCACCGTGTGCGCCAAACAAAAGCGGAGGAGAGGGATGGCTGCCCCCCTCAGGCTACACGAGTCCCCCTCCGATCATTTGTCATTAACGCAATCTACCTGCGGGAGGAAATTGCAGAAGAGCAATCAATATGGAGCTGAAAACGCGCACTAAGTGCTCGGAGAGGTCTCGTCTGTCATCTTACACGGTGATGGGAGATTCATTAACAAGCATCACAGACAGAGTTGAGTGTTCGGTTGATGAGACGTCCCCGCCGCGTTCGCCGAGTTCTGAGCTCCACCTGAGAGGCTTGGCGATGACGTCCGTGGGTTATAGGAAGAAGGGATCAATAAAATCTACCGGCAATAATCATTATCGATGACACGGAGATGATGAGCGAGGCAACGACACAATGGGGTTGATTTACTAAAGGCAAATCCACTCCGCACTACAAGTGCACCTGGAAGTGCATTCGCTGTAGATGTGAGGGGAAGATCTAAAATGAGGGGAAGATCTGAAATGAGGGGAAGATCTGAAATGAGGGGAAGATCTTAATTGAGGGGAACATCTGAAATGAGGGGAAGATCTGAAATGAGGGGAAGATCTTAATTGAGGGGAACATCTGAAATGAGGGGAACATCTGAAATGAGGGGAAGATCTGAAATGAGGGGAAGATCTGAAATGAGGGGAAGATCTGAAATGAGGGGAAGATCTGAAATGAGGGGAAGATCTGAAATGAGGGGAAGATCTTAATTGAGGGGAACATCTGAAATGAGGGGAACATCTGAAATGAAGGGAAGATCTGAAATGAGGGGAAGATCTGAAATGAGGGGAAGCTCTGCTGATTTTATCATCCAATCATGTACAAGCAAAAATGCTGTTTTTTTATTTTCCTTGCATGTCCCCCTCAGATCTACAGCGACTTGGAAGTGCACAGTGGATTTGCCTTCAGTAAATAAACCCCAATGTAACCACAGCAGATATCATCAATGTATGACGGCCTGATATATCGGAAAATGAAGTTGGTGGAACATCTACACAATGTATCAAGACTGAGACCCCTACTGATCAGAGCTCATGTCCTTCTGATAACGAGAATCGATTTTCTTCCTCGTCCCATACCCGGCACATCCGCCTGGAAATGCCAGCACCGCTTTCCATGATGCATTCCATAGGTACCCCGACTATAGGGGTTCACTGGGGTGCCCTTCACCCATGTCATCAAAGCCAAATACCTCCAATGGGCATCCAGTGAGGACTTTGTTGGTGTAGTCATTTTTCATGGTTTAACCCTTTTGCACACATGTTTAAACCACCTCCCGCCCGCCATTTTACTCCTCTCGTTTTAGGGCAATGCCATATGACGTCGCCGCTCACACGCGAGCAGCGCGGTGATTGCGGGCGCTCCGTGTTCTTAGGACACGGCGCAACCCCGATCTCGGTAAAGAGCTGGTGATGCGACTCTTTACCCATGTGATTGGCTGTGTTTAATCACAGCCGATCACATGTAAACAGGGAAGTGCCATTTATCGGCTCTCCTCGCCTCGCACTGTAATCAGGGCACTGATAATCAGGGCACTGATAATCAGTGCAGCCCCAACAGTGCCCATCAGCGATGCCAGTCAGTGCTGCCTTTTAGTGCCCAGCAGTGATGCTAGTCTGTGCCCATCAGTGACACGAATCAGTGCCCATCAGCGATGCCAGTCAGTGCTGCCTTTCAGTGCCTGCTTATCAGTGCTGCATATTAGTGCCTCTGAATTTCTCCATCATAACTTCACCAGTGGTCACCAGAGTCTCCCGATCAGCAACATAAGAAGTTCCACCATAATATACAAAAGAATGTTAAAAAAAAACAATAAGTGCTTATGTACCGCTCCTGGGGTTCGATCCAATTGCTTCCTGGTCTGGGCGTGCATGCTGACTTCACAAGTGTAAGCTCCGCCCTACGCCCTTTGTCACAATTGACGTCATAGTTAATATCATCTTGCCAACGTCAATAGGCATATATACCCTGCATTTTGCAAGTGGTTTGCCGGGGGTTATGGCGAGACACTATCAGCCATAACCCCGGTATTTTTTTTCTTCAGCCGGCTAATTACCTGCTGGATCGTTTTCAGAAGCAGTTTCAGAAACCGCTGTTTCTCGGGCTTACCGTTTTTACCAGTGCGTCCGAGAAACGATCTGGCCGGCTGGTCACAGAGGCAAACAGAGACCAGATTGTCTCTGATCGCCTCTATGGCCTTGGAGGAATGCAGCGACATCATGACTTTACTTCTGGTCCAGGGTGGAAAACACTTTAAAAAAAAAAATCAATTTTTTTTTTATCATTTGCTTTAAAAGGTAAAGGAGAGATTTGGGGTCTTTTTGACCCCAGATCTCTCCATAAAGAGGACCTGTCATCCCTTATTTCTATTACAAGGATGTTTACATTCCTTGTATTAGGAATAAAAGTGATAAAATATTAAAAATTACAGGAAGAGAGTAAAATTAAAAAATAAACTAAATAAGGAAGTAAAGTATCCCTATCCCTCTGCGCTCAGAAGCGAATGCATACGTAAGTCACGCATGCATATGTAAACAACATATAAAAATTTCTACAGGTTACCAGTTTTGAGTTACAGAGGAGGTCTAGGGCTAGAATTATTGCTCTCGCTCTAACGATCGCGGAGATACCTCACATGTGTGGTTTGAACACCGTTTTCATATGTGGGCGCTGCTCACGTATGCATTCGCTTCTGTGCGCGAACTCGGCGGGACAGGGCGCTTTAATTTTTTTTTTTTCTGGGGGGTCAGAAAGAACTCAAACCTCATATTTACACTAAAATTGATAAAAAAAAATGAAGACCGTTGGGCAGAAGTGAGCCGAACCGGGGGGGGGGGGGGGATCTTCCCCTCACTCGGCTCCATGCCTCAAAAGGGAGAGGACCCAACCGTCACCAATGATGACCGTTGCCTGGTGAGAGGGGTGGGGGCTCCCACCACCCACGATAAAAGTGATCTAGCAGCGAATCCGCCACTGAGACCACTTTTATCAGAAAGAGGACCGTCCGCCGTTTAAGAATATACTGGGGTTATGGCAGCTACCTGCAGCCATAACCCCGGTATTCTACGTCAAATTATTGACATACAACGACGGCGGGCGGGCGGGCGGACCGCAAGTACAGTGGAACCTTGGTTTACGAGTAACGCGGTTAACAATCGTTTTGAAAGACGAGCAACTTTTTTTTTTTTTTCAATTCTGACTCGGTTTGCGAGCGTTGTCTCGCAAAACGAGCAGAATTCAAGCGAATGGGGTGTGCAGTACCGCATTTGGCCAGAGGTGCGGGGGGGGCGCCGGTGACACTCGGAACGGTTCGGAGCCGTTCGGAAATACTCGGGATCACTCGGGAATACTCCCTTCCCGAGTGTTTCCGAGCCTTTTCGAGTTCATCCAAGCTGTCCCCGAGTATTTCCGAGGCTCTCTGGCGCCCACCCCCAACCTCTGGCCACATGCAGTATTGCACGTAATAGAAGTCAATGTGGAACAAATTTTCTTTGTTTCCATTGACTTCTATGGGGAAACTCGCTTTGATATGCGAGTGCTTTGGATTACAAGCATCCTCCTGGAACGGATTATGCTCGTAATGTGAGGTTCCACTGTAGTTAAAGTGTATTTTTTTTTTTCCAAATAAATTACGTTTGAAAAACTGTTGCACTTTCTGACTACAAGCCCCAATCAGAACGTTCCAACACGCATTGCACAGTCAACAGTCCGCTGTTGTCATCACCAGGAGACCCGCCCTGCGATGTACCAGACAGGCGTCACCAGAGTACATTTAGGCAGGAAGCGGCTGCAAAGTGTCTGCAGTGGATCAGCAGCAGCGATCTGTAAAAGGGATCCAAAAAGGGGGAAAATAAGGATTTATTTTAAGAAAAATGGCAACTTTCGGTATACAGTGCTCAGCGCAAACCTGAGTTTGCATCGACGTTACATAGTGACAGTTTTACCCTGAAATGTTCTTGACTTTGTCTTGTTTCTGGCTTAGCCGCTCCTCACCAAACGCCGCGTTCAGGAAAGGGACACGGCAACCTTTTCTTATCTTTAACTAGCTACTAAAAATAATACTTCATTATATACAGCGTATTATATCATTATCTGCTCCTTCCAATCCCGCTTCCCATTAATGACTCTAATATACGCTCTGACTTAAAGGGCAAAATGGAATTATTTTTTTACCATCCTGAAAAAAACAAAACAAAATAATATAAAAAAAAAAAAAAAAAAAAAAAAAAAAAAAAAAAAAAAGGTAAAAAAAAAATATCCTGCTGGAAACAAAACCTGTCGTGATTCATCAAATCAGAAAAGAATTACCATAACACAGAACGCGGAACCCCCCCCGGCGAGGGGCACGGGCGCTGCTTCTGGATTCCGGGAATTTCATCTCGTCGCCATTTCCAACATAATGATAAATTCGCTTTCATTTTCCGAGATCAATTTATCTGCAAAAAACATTGTTAAACGGTTTTGTTTTGCCGCCCCCCCCCCCATGACTGCCGCTCGAGTAATGCATTTTAAATCTGCCCGGCGGGAACGCAAGCCGTAATTAGCAGGGAGAACATCAACGAGGGCAACGGTGCCAAGATACCTTGGACAGGGACTTTGTACACCCAGACCCCCCCCCCCCCCCCCCTATAATTTACAGGTGTACAGACAGCGTGCAACTCAATGGCGCCATCTAGTGACCATATGAAAGAATACATTTTATTTAAAGTGTAATATGACTTGTGAATTAGGCTTTGCTGTGAAGGCTTTGCTGTGCTGTGGACGGAATCCGTTGGGAGAGCTTTTTTGACACCTTTAGTCCCCCCTCTCACCATATCTTGTCTTGGTTCAGCCAGGGTAGGACAGTGGGCTCCATTTACAAAAGCAGATCGCATTGCGGTATTCAGGCGTTTTCCAAAACAGCATACGCGATATCCTGAAAATGTCAATTCGCTATCGTTTTATGTGGGATTTACAGCATAAAGCAAAAAGCAAAAACACTCAGTAAATACCGCGTGAAACAGGAATGAAAGTAAATTCACAAAAAGGAAAAAAAATTAAAAATGAATGCGGTAAATAAGTATTATTTAAGGAACCGGCAGCTGTCTGCACCCTTAACCAGTAACCAACATGGTTGTTAAGGAGCGGGCGGCCACCGCTGAGACATCAGCTGTCAAAGGGGTTCTCCGCTGACAGGTGAATGTAAAAAAAAAAAAAAAAAAAAAAAGAAAGAAAAAATGTTCATGGGGACAAGGGCCTCTTCCCTTCAACCCTTCAACCCTGGCCGGTGGTTGTAGGGTGTCTGTGTCCGGGGGGGGGGGGGGAGCCTCCAGATCCTGACCCCTCCCCATGTGAATGTGTATGTGGTACATAGTACACCTCCTCATTCACCCAAAAAAAAAAAAGACAGTAGGCAGTTTTTGACAAGTCCTTTATTAACCACTTGCCGCCCGCCATATAGCAGAATGACGGCGGCAAAGTGGTTTCAATATCCTGACCGGACGTCATAAGACGTGATCGGGAAATTAAGCCGCTGCGCGCCCCCGGGGCGCCGCCATCACCGACATGGAGGATAAAAAAAAAAAAAAAAGCTACACTTCTGATGAAGGCTCCCGTTGTTTGACAGCTCCACCGCCTCCCGCCACTAAATAAAGTAAAGCCCCGTACACACGATCGGATTTCGGAAGGGAAATGTTGAATGTGAGGTTGTTGGCGGTAAGTCCGACCGTGTGTACGCTCCATCGGACAATTGTTGTCGGACTTTCTGCCCAACAAATGTTGGCTGGCAGGTTCCCAAATTTTACGCCAACAAATGTCTGTTGTTGGATTTTCAAAAAGTCCAAAGTGCAAACACGCATGCTCGGAATGAAGGACGAGCCGGAAGTGGTCGATCTTGTAGTTCGTAATGGAGAAATAACATTCGTGACGCAGAACATTATGAAATCTCTCGATTCAGCGCACAATTCTCTTCTTCTTTATAATGGTATAATAATGAAGCTGCTTTGCTGGTGATATTCACAGAGTTCTGACAAACATATTTCTTTTTTTTTCTAGTGATCTCCAGAATAATATTTTTTTTTCTAGTGATCTAAAGAATATTTTTTTTTTCTAGTGATCTCCAGAATAATATTTTTTTTTTCTAGTGATCTCCAGAATAATATTTTTTTTCTAGTGATCTCCAGAATATTTTTTTTTCCTAGTGATCTTCAGAATATTTTTTTTTTCTAGTGATCTCCAGAATAATATTTTTTTTAGTGCTCTCCAGAATAATATTTTTTTTAGTGCTCTCCAGAACAATATTTTTTTTTTCTAGTGATCTCCAGAATAATATTTTTTTTTTTTAGTGATCTCCAGAACAATATTTTTTTTCTAGTGATCTCCAGAACAAATTTTTTTTTTACTAGTGATCTCCAGAACAATTTTTTTTTCTAGTGATCTCCAGAACAATTTTTTTTTCTAGTGATCTCCAGAATAATATATTTTTTTCTAGTGATCTCCAGAATAATATATTTTTTCCTAGTGATCTCCAGAATAATATTTTTTTTCCTACTGATCTCCAGAATATTATTTTTTTTCTAGTAATCTCCAGAATATTATTTTTTTTTTTTAGTGCTATAATATTTTTTTTTTTTTTTAGTGATCTCCAGAACAATATTTTTTTTTTTAGTGATCTCCAGAATAATATTTTTTTTTCTAGTGATCTCCAGAATAATTCCCACAAGGGACTCTTCTCATTTAATGTAAGTACCGCCCCTTCTGCAGATTTACTTTTTCTTTATTTATCTAAACTTACCCATTAATGCAGGAAAAAAAAAAAAAGAGCACAGATGTGGTAGATGAATTTGTTTCCTTTATTTTCACTCGGTGATCCCACCAGTAACACACTTCCTGTCCCAGGGTGTGGAGGTGGAGCAGCGTTGTCACCCTAAGACCAGACTACAGAACACCCCCCTCCTCCTCTTCATTTTTATAACATAGGGAGATAAGAGTGATAAGAGTGGAGCACAGGAACAAAACAAGATTTCTGGCGGGATCAACGGGTATTTTTTCCCACTGACTGAACAGTTATAACGAATTGCCCTTCCATGGTGCGTATACAAATGGGAAATTTAATTTGCGTTCGATGAGAGTTGCTTTACGCTTTTTTTTGCGCTGCTCCTCACAGTGACAGTAGTAGGAAATGGCGACAAAGTCCGCGTTTTTTTAAGATCTGTAGGAGAACATCAGATGACGCGAGTCCTCCGTATCTCGGCCCCGCCATATAATCAGCCGCGGACTGGTCAGCGCTCCCGCGATACGATCGGCTGGTCCGCTCAGTACCGGCTCCGGGCTGTGGAGGACTTGAGCACATTTCTCCTTTTCTTTCCCCGTTTCCATCTTCGGAAGCTGAACCTTCAAGTCTCTGCGCCGCGACGCCGCGCTGTGACGTCACCCAGGTAAGCCGCCTTTTAGTTGGGCGCTTCGTCTTCGTAAGCGATGGCGATTCCTCGGCGTCCCTCTACAGCTTTCACCACGGGGGTCTGACCCAGAGACTTGTCCAATCCCTGCCAACTCCGGGAGGACAGGAACGAGGCTGGGAGGGGGAGGGGAAACACAAATAAAATGGACCTTTCATTATCAAGTCACATGATCATTGAATAAAAAATAAAAAAAGTAAATCTTTCTTGGCAATTAAAACATTTTCATTACAAACTCATTTTATGTGACTTAAACCCTTCTCAGCCGAGATCAATGGTGTCCAACTTGTGGCCCCAGGGCCACATGCGGCCCTTTGGCATGTGATGTGCGGCCCTCAGCGGTCTGTAGTGGGAACATGGATTAGGAGAATAACATTGATCCCTATGAGCCGCATGTAACATCTTCCCAGCTTCATATGATCTTCTGCAGCATCTCCCCCACCAACAATGTATCCTTTCCTCACTCTCTCATTTTACTCAGTAAAAAAAGAGCGCCCCCCTCCCCCCATCCTCTTCTAAAAAAAAAAAAAAACTTTACTCACTTCCTGCCCGGCCTATAGCAAAATGGCGGCTGGGCGGGACTTCTATGAGGGGCGGGACCAATATGACGTCCTCCCGGAACGTGGGCGCAATCTGTCATTGGCGGTGTCCACTGGACATCGCCGATGACCGATCACTGTACCGGCCCGCTGCCAGGACCATGTAATCTCTGTGACCAATCACAGCATATCACGTGAGCGGTTATAAACAACGACTTTCTTACAAGCTATTCATTGTGTACAATTGCGTTGCTAAGCTGTGACTGGTCACACATGGTACAGACAGGGCCAATCACGACCCATCTGTACCACATGATTAGCGGCGGCCAATCACAGTACTCACTGAATTAATCAGTTTCATTCAGTTATAATGGTTGCTTACACCAATGAAATTCACTGATATAAGCAATCGTGTGTAAAAAAAAAAAAAAATTAAAAATAAAAAAAAAATCCTGATCATTTCTCCAGAGTAGTGCAGTGTTACTATTGTAGAAGAAAACAGGAGAACGCCCTCCGGACTTTGTAAGCAGAAGTTAAACGTAGGAAAGTATAGTAAAAAGACAAAAGTTTTATTATAACCCTTTCATGACTAAGCCTATTTTTGAAATTTGGTGTTTACAAGTTAAAATCCGTATTTTTTTTCTAGAAAATTACTTAGAGCCCCCAAACATTATATATATATATTTTAGCAGAGAATCTAGAGAATAAAATGGAGATTGTTGCAATATTTTATATCACATGGCATTTGTGCAGCTGTGTTTTTTGGGAAAAGGGACACTTTCATGAATTTAAAAAAATCCAAACAGTAAAGTTACCCCAATTTTTTTGTATAATGTGAAAGATGATGTTACGCCGAATAAATAGATACCAAACATGTCACCCTTTATAATTGCACGCACTCGTGGAATTGCGAAAAACTACGGTACCTACGAATTTCCATAGGCGACGTTTTAATTTTTTTTTTAACGGTTACCAGGTTAGAGTTACAGAGGAGGTCTAGTGCTAGAATTATTGCTCTCGCTCCAACGATCGCGGCGATACCTCACATGTGTGATTTGAACACCCTTTACATATGCGGGCCAGACTTCCGTATGCGTTTTCTTTGCTGCGCGAGCTCGAGGGGACGGGGGAGCTTTAGAATTTTTTTTTTCTTATGTATTTTATTTAATTATATATCTATAAACTGTGTTTTAAAAAAAAAAAAAAAAAATTTGATGACTTTAAATGCTGTCACAAGGAATGTAAACATCCCCTGTGACAGTAATAGGTGGTGACAGGTACTCTTTATGTAGGGATCGGGGGTCTATAATGAATGTAAACATCCCATGTGACGGTAATAGGTGGTGACAGGTACTCTTTATGTAGGGATCTGGGGTCTATAATGAATGTAAACATCCCCTGTGACAGTAATAGGTGGTGACAGGTACTCTTTATGTAGGGATCGGGGGTCTATAATGAATGTAAACATCCCATGTGACGGTAATAGGTGGTGACAGGTACTCTTTATGTAGGGATCTGGGGTCTATAATGAATGTAAACATCCCCTGTGACAGTAATAGGTGGTGACAGGTACTCTTTATGTAGGGATCGGGGGTCTATAATGAATGTAAACATCCCCTGTGACAGTAATAGGTGGTGACAGGTACTCTTTATGTAGGGATCTGGGGTCTATAATGAATGTAAACATCCCCTGTGACAGTAATAGGTGGTGACAGGTACTCTTTATGTAGGGATCGGGGGTCTATAATGAATGTAAACATCCCATGTGACAGTAATAGGTGGTGACAGGTACTCTTTATGTAGGGATCTGGGGTCTATAATGAATGTAAACATCCCCTGTGACAGTAATAGGTGGTGACAGGTACTCTTTATGTAGGGATCTGGGGTCTATAATGAATGTAAACATCCCCTGTGACAGTAATAGGTGGTGACAGGTACTCTTTATGTAGGGATCGGGGGTCTATAATGAATGTAAACATCCCATGTGACGGTAATAGGTGGTGACAGGTACTCTTTATGTAGGGATCTGGGGTCTATAATGAATGTAAACATCCCCTGTGACAGTAATAGGTGGTGACAGGTACTCTTTATGGAGGGATCGGGGGTCTAAAGGACCCCCCCGATCCCTCCTTTGCACTTCAAAGTATTCAGATCACCGAAAACGGCGACCATACCTTTTTTTTTTTGTAGTCATTCAGACACATGTACAATCATAAAGTGACACTCACTGTGTCGTTTTTTTTAAGCTGCTGCTGTCCGTTTTCAATAAATATTTATAAAAAAAAAAAAATCGATCGTGGCCGTTCCCATCTTGCTTGTGGGCATGTGTGAAGCCCACAAGCATGGATCTCCGGGATCCAGTGAATGCTGAGCTCCCAGCATTCACCGCTATTTCCCGCGCATGCTCAGTGTTTTTTCGGTGAGCAGCGCCGTAACCTTCAGGGTCACCATCACAACGGGCGGGCGGCGGTGTCGAAATGCCGCAAGAACTCACGTCAGGCCCCCGCAATGACTCCTGGGAATAAATGACAGGAGCTCCCAGGAGACATTGCAGGAAAAAAGGAAATGGTGTAATACAAGCCGCTGACCCGCCCATATCCACAGAGAACTAAGACAGGAAGCAGAGATGGACATTGAAAAAACACAAAAGGAAAAAAAAAAAATATTATAACTGAATACGTTCATAGAATGTGATTGAGCAAATCATGTAAAATAGGGAGGAGCTCCGCTTTAAGACCATGTTGTGGATATGATAAAATGTAGCCAGATTTTGTGAGTATGCTTAATCTTGTCTAATAATTACATCTATGCCATGTTGTATCGATCACTCATTTTTTTGATGTTGCTCTGTATATTATGTATTCACACCAACTTATAGTGACATGTTACTTTTATACCATCAGAAAATACAGTCTGCTTTGATCACTCCCTGAAGAAGGAATTTATTACATTCCGAAACATGTCGGGATCCTTCATGTAATTGTCATGTGGTTTGGCCTCTTACTACAAGACCAACCGTATACTCAAGACACCAGCTCTGTATTGTCTATTTATGGCTACAAATCTCGGTTTTTAACGCTGTTGTGTGCTGTCTATACTATCATTTTATATATTATAATAAAAAAAATTTTTACTATATTTTCCTGCTCTTGTGTCTTGTTTCCTGCTCTGTGGTTTGACTACTGCTTGCAAAGTCCAGAGGGCGTTCTCCTGTTTTCTTCTTCTCTATATTTGGGATGTGGCAGTAAGTCTCCAGCCTCCTTACAACCAGCTAGCTTCTTTGCCATATAGTGTTACTATTGTAGGGAGTGCTCTGGTCACCATAAAAAAAAAAATGGTAATTTTTTTTTGAAAAATGAAAGAAAAATTTATATATATATATATATATAAATATATATAAATAATGTATCTATTTTTTTCTTTTCTTTCACATATATATATATTTTTTTTCTATATATATATATATTTTTTAAACATATACTGTCATCTGTGTTCCTGATCACCAGTTAAATGATGACGCTGCACTGGTGACAGTATGTGAAGAAAAAATTTTTGTGTGTAAACAACAATTTCTTCATTTTCTAAAAAATTGTGACCAAAAATTACTACTTCAAAAAAACTCGCCATGCCTCTTTCTAAATACCCCGGCCTGTCTACTTTCCAAAAAGGGGGTTATTTGGGGGGTATTTGTACTGTCCTAGGCATTTTCGGGCCTCAAGAAATGAGATCGGCCGTCAGTACATCAGGATTGATTTTCAGATATATATATCATAGTTTGTGGACTCTATAACTTTCCTACAGACTAAATAATATACACTGATTTGGGGGCTCTATTTTCACCAGAGAAATGTAGCCGGATACATTTTGTCCTAAATTTACACAGAAAGATGATTCATTTGCAAAATGTTATAACAAAAACAAAAACACTTTTTTTTCCTTTTTCATTTTTTTATCTTTTTGTTTGCTTAGCAAAAAAAAAAAAAAAAAAAAAACAGTGGTGGTTAAATACCACTAAGAGAAAGCTCTATTTGTGTGAAAAAAAATGATAAAAATGTCATATGAGTACAGTGTTGTATGACCGCACAATTGTCATTCAAAGTGTGACAGCGCTAAAAGCTGAAATTGGCCTGGGCAGGAGGGGGGGGGGCTAGGGCTTCGCTGTCCGCCACCTGCTCCTTCGCCTCCTCCAACGTGTTTAATCCTGATTAAGCCCCTTCTGGGGTGAAAACTCATGGAATAGAGGAGCAGGGTCTGGTGGATGGCAAAGCTCCTCTTGGGGAGAAACACTGGAGGAGGAGAAAGAGGAGGCGGCTCTGGTGGATGCATGGAATAGAGGAGGAGCAGAGTTTGGTGGATGGTAAAGCCTCTCTTGGGGAGAAACACTGGAGGAGGAGGCTCTGGTGGATGCATGGAATAGAGGAGGAGCAGAGTCTGGTGGATGGTGAAGCCTCTCTTGGGGAGAAACACTGGAGGAGGAGGAGGCTCTGGTGGATGCATGGAATAGAGGAGGAGCAGAGTCTGGTGGATGGTGAAGCCTCTCTTGGGGAGAAACACACTGGAGGAGGAGGAGGCTCTGGTGGACACATGGAATAGAGGAGGAGCAGAGTCTGGTGGATGGTGAAGCCTCTCTTGGGGAGAAACACTGGAGGAGGAGGAGGCCCTGGTGGATGCATGGAATAGAGGAGCAGCAGAGTCTGGTGGATGGTGAAGCCTCTCTTGGGGAGAAACACTGGAGGAGGAGGAGGCTCTGGTGGATGCATGGAATAGAGGAGGAGCAGAGTCTGGTGGATGGTGAAGCCTCTCTTGGGGAGAAACACTGGAGGAGGAGGAGGCTCTGGTGGATGCATGGAATAGAGGAGGAGCAGAGTCTGGTGGATGGTGAAGCCTCTCTTGGGGAGAAACACTGGAGGAGGAGGAGGAGGCTCTGGTGGATGCATGGAATAGAGGAGGAGCAGAGTCTGGTGGATGGTGAAGCCTCTCTTGGGGAGAAACACTGGAGGAGGAGGAGGAGGCCCTGGTGGATGCATGGAATAGAGGAGCAGCAGAGTCTGGTGGATGGTGAAGCCTCTCTTGGGGAGAAACACTGGAGGAGGAGGAGGCTCTGGTGGATGCATGGAATAGAGGAGGAGCAGAGTCTGGTGGATGGTAAAGGCTCTCTTGGGGTGAAACACTGGAGGAGGAGGAGGCTCTGGTGGATGCATTGAATAAAGGAGGAGCAGAGTCTGGTGGATGGGAGGAGGCTCTGGTGGATAGCATTATTTGTACGAATAGTTTCTTATTTTTAAGTTTATTAAAAAAAGAAAAGAAAGGATTTGGTGGTGGTGCACAGGGTAAAATGTAGGGGTGCTGGGGGTGAGCTGCTCCTCCTCCCCCCCCAGGGCCAACAATGTTGGCATCAGAAAGAGGAGATGCCAGGGGGCACAATGCTGAGTCAGCAGGGTCGCACAGTGCCCTGTCCCTATCCCCTGCATGGTTCAGGGCTGAGCAGAACGCATGCTGGCTGCCAGCACCATGGAAATAGATGAAGTTGATCTCCAGGGTGAGCATTCAGAAGAGGATGGAAGACCTGCTTCAGCTTAGACCTGCTCTGCCCCCCCACGTCCTCCGCCATGATGCTGCAGCCACAGTGAAGATTTGAAGGTAGGACTCTAATCGTGAAGGGGAGGGGGCAAAGGACTCTGTTGCTAAGGGGTGAAGGGGGGACGGACTCTGGGGTATGCTACTTGACTTACTACTGCACCCCCAGATCAGACAGACTGGATCCGGCCCTGGTGGTGCAGCTTCTTTAACTATCACTCTGTCTAGTGTGTTGGATTTTTTGTTCACTTGCTGATTAGTGAAGGGACCCCTTTACTTTATTTGGCACCGCCATCTAAATTCCTCCTCTGCCTAGAGCGCCAGAGACCCAGTAACGGAACCTCCAGAGCCTGCGCTGTCAGGAATTGCAACATTTCATCTAAGAAAACAGATACATAACGGATCCCTTACCGGCCGGCCCCAGCTCTGCCAGGGTGGTCTCCGCGTTCCTCTGTGCCAGGGCCGTCCCCATCGCCTTCTCTCCAGAGGTCTCTGTGGCCGAAAAGCAAACGGATCTCAAGTTACCGGTGATCAGAGAGACGTCGGTTCTGTCCGCGTCCTCGGGGTCAATATCAGGGAACGGAACGTGTGATGATCCACCTGCAACATGAATCCACAAATGTTACGGCATGTTACGCCACCATGTCAGACAGCTTTTGGTTCTCTGCAGTGGACTGTGGGGGCGCTGAGGAGTGTCCTCGTAGTCCACTGACACGTCCTCCAGCTTGCCAACACAAAGCCCATATGGATGTATCCGCAAGAAAGCTGGAGGACGCGTCTGCAGGAGCCCAACATTGCTCCCACAATCCATCGATCGTGGTTGCAATGCTCTGTGCAATAAATAATAAATGCGCATTTTTCTGCTGGCAAAAATATGTATATTATTTCTTACAAAAAGGGGAACTGATCCTTTAAAAAAGTCACCAGTAAGATTATCTGAAATCCATCAGTAATGCCTTCCCATAATGCCAGCAATCACACACACAGAACGAGCCAACAATGCAAGGCAATAGGATACTGTGCACTGTGATGTCATCCCAACATGATTCAGGCCCGGGTGCTGGAGGCGAGAGCACAGTGCGGTGATGGCCATCAATACTGCAATAAGCAGGCTAAAGGTGAAGCTAGAGGATCATAC
This sequence comes from Aquarana catesbeiana, assembly GCF_042186555.1. Taxonomy (NCBI): domain Eukaryota; kingdom Metazoa; phylum Chordata; class Amphibia; order Anura; family Ranidae; genus Aquarana; species Aquarana catesbeiana. The sequence continues at coordinate 341,211,468 of NC_133330.1, forward strand.
AGAAGGTAGAAGAGCTTACAATCTATTAGGGTATAAGGGAGGAAAAAGGAGGTAGAAGAGCTATTAGGGTATAAGACAGGATACATGGGGTAGAATAGCTTAGATTCTATAAGGACAGAAGAGGAGGATACAGAAGGTAGACGAGCTTACAATCGATTAAAGTATAAGGAGGGGTAAAGAAAGCAGAAGAGCTTACAATCTATTGAAGTGATTGTAAAGTCTTGTTTTTTTTCCTCTAGAAACCAGTTATACTTACCTGCTCTGTTGCAGTGGATTTGCAGAGAGCAGCCCGGATCTTCCTCTTTTCGGGTCCTCCCCTCCGAGTCAGAGGCGTAACTAGAATCTTCAGGGGTGGTGCAAGAAACCATGAAGAGCCCCCAGCAGGGGCATTGCTTGGTCTACAAAAGATCTGGGGCTAGAGCCCATAGCAGCGAAGTAAAGAAAGTCATACGTTTGGGCGAGCATACACATGTATATAATATACATGTGTGTGTGTATGTATTATATTTATATATATATATATATATATATATATATATATATATATATATATATATATATATATATATATATATATATATATATATATATATACACACACACACGTTATATATAAAATATACTTACATATCTGAGTGCGGATCCCCCCTGACATCAGGGTCCCCAGAGAGCCCCCCTTACATCAGTGTCCCTAGAGAGCCCCCCCCCCCCCCATCAGGGTCCCCAGAGATCCCCCCTTACATCAGGGTCCCCAGAGAGCCTCCCCTTTACATCAGGGTCCCCAGAGAGCCCCCCACTTACATCAGGATCCCCAGAGATCCCTTCCTTACATCAGGGTCCCCAGAGAGCCTCCCTTACATCAGAGTTACCAGAGAGCCCCTCCTTACATCAGGGTCCCCAGAAAGCCCTCCCCCCTTTTACATCAGGGTCCCCAGAGAGCCTCCCCTTTACATCAGGGTCTCCCACAGAGCCTCCCCTTTACATCAGCGTCTCCCACAGAGCCTCCCCTTTACATCAGCGTCTCCCACAGAGCCTCCCCTTTACATCGGGGTCCTCAGAGAGCCCCCCCCTTACATCAGGGTCCCCAGAGAGCCCCCCCTTACATCAGGGTCCCCAAAGAGCCCCCCCTTACATCAGGGTCCCCAGAGAGCCCCCCCTTACATCAGGGTCCCCAGAGAGCCCCCCCTTACATCAGGGTCCCCAGAGAGCCCCCCCTTACATCAGGGTCCCCAGAGAGCCCCCCCTTACATCAGGGTCCCCAGAGAGCCCCCCCTTACATCAGGGTCCCCAGAGAGCCCCCTTTACATCAGGGTCCCCAGAGAGCCCCCCTTACATCAGGGTCCCCAGAGAGCCCCCCCTTACATCAGGGTCCCCAGAGAGCCCCCCCTTACATTAGGGTCCCCAGAGAGCCCCCCCTTACATCAGGGTCCCCAGAGAGCCCCCCCTTACATCAGGGTCCCCAGAGATCCCCTCCTTACATCAGAATCCCCAGAGAGCCCCCCCTTTACATCAGGGTCCCAAGAGAGCCCCTCCTTACATCAGGGTCCCCAGAGATCCCTTCCTTACATCAGGCTTCCCAGAGAGCCCCCACCCCTTTACATCAGGGTCCCAAGAGAGCCCTTCCTTACATTAGGGTCCCCAGAGAGCCCCCCTTACATCAGGGTCCCCAGAGAGCCCCCCCTTTACATCAGGGTCCCTAGAGATCCCTCCTTACATCAGGGTCCCTAGAGAGCTCCCCCTTACATCAGGGTCCCCAAGAGAGCTCCCCCCTTACATCAGGGTCCCCAGAGAGACCCCCCCTACATCAAGGTCCCCAGAGGGCCCCCCTTGCTTTAGATTCCCCAGACAGCCGCCCCACCCCTTCCAGAGGTTCTCCTGTACCTGGCTGGTCTACGCTGTGCACCTCCAGCCCCCAACACAACTCTGTACCCCCCACTTGGAGTGAGGCGGAGATCGGCAGCTCTATGGTGTCCGTGGGCGGCGGGGTCTCCTTGGGGCTAGTCGTTCACTTCCCCGAGTGTATACAGTGGAGAGGGGAGGGGCCTCTGACCCGGGCATGTATCAGCAACAGTGTACAAGCAGAGCGACTCACTTGTAAACTGAAGAGTGAATCGGATACATGCCCGGGTCAGAGGCCCCTCCCCTCTCCACTGTATACACTCGAGGAAGAGAACTACTAGCCCCAGGGAGACCCCGCCGCCCACGGACACCATAGAGCTGCCGATCGCCCCCTCCCACCTTCCCCAATGCATACTAAACTGACAGCCAGAGGTGCAGGGGGGGGGAGATGCCGGGTCTTGGGGTCCCCCCCACAGTAGCAGAACGCAAGGGCCCAGTCGCAAGTGCGACTGCTGCGACCCTGATAGTTCAACCACTTCTCCGAGTCACAGCTCCCTGTGTCCATTCAGACACGGAGCCCCGGCTCGGCCTGCCCCACCCCTCTCTCTCCCGATTGGTTAACTGACTATGATTGACAGCAGCAGGAACCAATGGCGCAGCTGCTGTGTCTAAGCCAATCAGGAGGGAGAGCCCCGGACAGCCAAGACACTCGTGGACATCGCTGGACAGAGATGGGGCTCAGGTAAGTGTTAGGGGGGGCCGCACACAGAAGGCTTTTTATCCTAATGCATAGAATGCACTTTCTGACTTTACAACCACTTTAAGGTATATAAGGGAGGATACAGAAGGTAGAAGAGCTTACAATCTATTAGGGAATATATGAAAGGATATAGATGGCAGAAGAGCTTACAATCATTTAAGGTAGAAGAGAGGATACATAGGGTGAAAGAGCTTACAGTCTATCAGGGCGTAAGGGATGATATAGAAGGTAGAAGATCTTACAGTCTATTAGTGTATAAGGGAAGATCGAGAAGGTAGAAGAGCTTACAATCTATTAGAGTAAAAGGCAGAATAGAGGAGGTGGAAGATCTTACAGTTTATTAGGGTATAAGGGAAGGTGTAGAAGGTGGAAGAGCTTAAAATCTAACTCAATCATTTGGAGGGGGGTTCACATACTTTTGGCCATTTCAGCTCTATACTGTATTTAGATGCTGTTAACATAAGAAGGATGATGGCTAAAGCGCATTGTCCCACAGCAACTAATCAAAACTGAGCTTCTGCTGTGCTGACTGCAGGAAACTGAAATCTGACTGGTTTCCTTAGCATGTAGCCCACCATTGCCCCTTACTATAGTTTACTAAATAAACTCACCAGATCAGTATAAGTAACCCCCCCCCCCGCCCAAGAGGCCACAAAATACCTGGAAGCAGCTCTCGGAATTCGGTGACACAGCAGCCGCCCCACTCCCGCGCCGGGTTACAGGCCACCTCCATCTCCTCCGGAGTCACTATGGGCCGGTAGAAATCGCTGGAGTCCAGCAAGGAGTTCTCTGCACAGGCCACCAACACAAAGATGTCCACCTCCAGGAAGTTGCCCAGCTTGGCCGGGTTCAGCTTCCCCATAGACAGCATGTAACTCTTCTTACCGGCTCGGCGGATGACGTCCTTCAGGTGGGCCAGAGCCGACAGATAGTCTGACACACCCAGAGTGCCCACCAGAATGCCGACCACCTGAGCGTCCCTGGCCTTCTCTATCAGGTAGAAGCGCTTCATCAGGGCGCGGTTGACGTTCAGTCCGTCCTTCCTGCCCTCCCCGGTCTCGGGGTTGAAGCTGAAAAAGGGGCACCGCGGCCAGGTCAGCAGGAGGTTGCTGAGCGTTGGACCTTCTCCTCCGACGTAAAATAAGCTGTAGGCATCTGGCCAGAGGGTCAGATCAGGAGAGAAGCTCCGGCCAAACCTGCGGACCTCACCAGAAGGAACATCGGTGACCCAGGAGAGCTTCGTGGCTACTACACGGGGGTACGTCCGGGCAAGGCGTGTTTCCAATTCACCTGCAGAGCAAAGATGAACAAAGTGCAGGAAGTAGAGTCATCAGAGGAGAGACTTCACATCATCAATTCCACGTCATAGACCAACAGAAATATGTCACCAACATAGGCCCCAGCACTGTACAAGGATATACAAGGTGGAAGAGCTGACGCTCTATCGGGGTATAAGAGAGGATACAGAAGGTAAAAGAGCTTACACTCTATTAGGGTTTATCTGTGAGGATACAGAAGGTAGAAGAGCTTACAGTCTATTGGGGGGTAAGGGAGGCTATAGAAGGTGAAAAGGTGTACAAATAGAGTATAACAAAAGGAGGCATAAGAGATTACAATTTATTATGGTATACGGGAGGATACAGAAGGTAGAAGAGCTTACAATCTATTAGGGTATAAGGGAGGATACAAAAGGTAGAAGAGCTTACAATCTATTGGGGTTTATCTGTGAGGATACAGAGGGTAGAAGAGCTTACAATCTATTAGGGGGTAAGGGAGGATATAGATGGTGAAAAAGTGTACAAATAGAGTATAACAAAGGAGGCAGAAGAGCTTACAATCTAATGGGGTATAATCTATTACGGTATAAAGGGAGGATACAGAAGGTGGAAAAGCTTACAATCTATTAGGGGGTAAGGGAGGATTATAAAGGGTGAAAAAGTGTACAAAGAGTATAACAAAGGAGGCAGAAGAGCTTACAATCTATTGAGGTATAAAGAAGGTTACAGAAGGTGGAAGAGATATAGAAGGTAGAAGAGCTGACACTCTATTAGGGTATAAGGGAGGATACAGAAGGTAGATGAGCTTATAATCTATTAGGGAGCATACAGAAGGTAGATGAGCTTACAATCTATTAGGGAGCATACAGAAGGTAGATGAGCTTACAATCTATTAGGGAGCATACAGAAGGTAGATGAGCTTACAATCTATTAGGGTAAATAAATGGAAGGATACAGAAAGTGGAAGTGTATAAATAGAGTATAATGAAGGAGGCAGAAAAGCTTACAATCTATTAGGGTATAAGGGAGGATACAGAAGGTAGAAGAGCTTACAATCTATAAGGGTATAAGGGAGGATACAGAAGGTAGATGAGCTTACAATCTATTAGGGTATATATATGGAAGGATACAGAAAGTGGAAGTGTATAAATAGAGTATAATGAAGGAGGCAGAAGAGCTTACAATCTATTAGGCTTTCCACCAGCACCTTACAATCAGGATATTTACCTAAAATATGTTCATAGACCACATCACTGAAGAGCACCACCGGCGTCTGGCGGTCCGGGAAGAGGTTCTGGAAACTCTCTACACACAGGTTTACATCCACCGCTTTACCACCAAATACATACATGACGGGCAGCCGGTTGCTCGGGCTCAGACACGCCCTGCCGTAATGTATCAGGATTTCAGCTCCAACGTGTTCCGCAGCCACCTCATCCACACAGCAACTGCCGGGAGCAACGGACAGGAAATACGGTTATTGCTGGTCATAATCAAGACGTGCAAAACCAACACACGGCCTGGACAGGATAACGGAGATTTCACACCCCCCCCCCCAAAGCTACTGACCTGATGAATGTCCGTACAATCACTGCAGAGAACAGAACTCATCTGAACCAAGACAACTTTTTTCCTGGTGACCTTTATTACCGGGACAATACGTGGTGGAAGACCCAACATTTTACATCTGACACCACTGCGCATGCGCCACTTTTGAAAAACAGAAGCGCTCTGCCTTGACACTGAGAACGATTGTCTGAGCTCTGCTGTGTCCTGGAACCAATCAGGGAGAAGCAAAGGTACACAATATGGGAGTATATCAGGCAGGGTTCAGGGGGTGCCAGCAGAGGCCTTCAAGTGTGCCAGGGAAAGCGGCTCTCAGTGGGGGCACTCAATACGGAGGAGGGGGAGGAGCCAGGACCCCAGAAGAGGATTAGGACCGCTCTGTGTAAAACTCTTGCACAGAGCAGGTAAGCATAATATGTTTGTTATTTAAAAAAAATAAACAACCTTTACAATCACTTTAAAGAAAGGAGCCAAGTCATTGCAATATTTCAGTAAAAAAAAAAAAAAAAAAAACACACTAAAGTGAATTTTAGGGCAAACAATAAACTACCCAAATGTTGGGTAAAATATAAAAGACGAGTTTTTACCGTGTAAATAGATACCCAACATGTCAAACCTTAACTACTTTACACCCACACTATAGCCGAAAGACGGCTACAGGGTGGGCTTAGATTGCCAAGAGGGCGTCCATGTACGTCCTCTCGCACTCCCCCCCCCAGGGCGCAGGCAGCGCGCTCTGTGATCACCGAGTCCTCGGGACTTGGCTGATAAGAGTAAAGGGCCGATCCCGGCTCCATACCACATGACCAGCTGTCAGCCAATGACAGGTGATTACATGATGTAAACAGAAGCCGGTAATTGACTTCCAGCTTGTGTAAATGGGACTTCGGTCCCACACAGTGGCACTCACTGCTGCTAAGCAGTGCCCATCAGTATTGCTAACCAGGTCCCACCAGTTGCCACCTATTAGTGGCAATCAGTGCCAACCAGTGTCATCTTATCAGTGCCTATAGGTACAGCCTATCAGTGAAGCCTCATCAGTGCCCATCAGTGAAGCCTCATCAGTGCCCATCAGTGAAGCCTCATCAGTGCCCATCAGTGAAGCCTCATCAGTGCCCATCAGTGAAGCCTCATCAGTGCCCATCAGTGAAGCCTCATCAGTGCCCATCAGTGAAGCCTCATCAGTGCCCATCAGTGAAGCCTCATCAGTGCCCATCAGTGAAGCCTCATCAGTGCCCATCAGTGAAGCCTCATCAGTGCCCATCAGTGAAGCCTCATCAGTGCCCATCAGTGAAGCCTCATCAGTGCCCATCAGTGAAGCCTCATCAGTGCCCATCAGTGAAGCCTCATCAGTGCCCATCAGTGAAGCCTCATCAGTGCCCATCAGTGAAGCCTCATCAGTGCCCATCAGTGAAGCCTCATCAGTGCCCATCAGTGAAGCCTCATCAGTGCCCATCAGTGAAGCCTCATCAGTGCCCATCAGTGAAGCCTCATCAGTGCCCATCAGTGAAGCCTCATCAGTGCCCATCAGTGAAGCCTCATCAGTGCCCATCAGTGAAGCCTCATCAGTGCCCATCAGTGAAGCCTCATCAGTGCCCATCAGTGAAGCCTCATCAGTGCCCATCAGTGAAGCCTCATCAGTGCCCATCAGTGAAGCCTCATCAGTGCCCATCAGTGAAGCCTCATCAGTGCCCATCAGTGAAGCCTCATCAGTGCCCATCAGTGAAGCCTCATCAGTGCCCATCAGTGAAGCCTCATCAGTGCCCATCAGTGAAGCCTCATCAGTGCCCATCAGTGAAGCCTCATCAGTGCCCATCAGTGAAGCCTCATCAGTGCCCATCAGTGCCCATCAGTGTCGTCTCATCAGTGCCCATCAGTGTCGTCTCATCAGTGCCCATCAGTGTCGTCTCATCAGTGCCCATCAGTGTCGTCTCATCAGTGCCCATCAGTGTCGTCTCATCAGTGCCCATCAGTGTCGTCTCATCAGTGCCCATCAGTGTCGTCTCATCAGTGCCCATCAGTGTCGTCTCATCAGTGCCCATCAGTGTCGTCTCATCAGTGCCCATCAGTGTCGTCTCATCAGTGCCCATCAGTGTCGTCTCATCAGTGCCCATCAGTGTCGTCTCATCAGTGCCCATCAGTGTCGTCTCATCAGTGCCCATCAGTGTCGTCTCATCAGTGCCCATCAGTGTCGTCTCATCAGTGCCGTCTCAACAGTGCCCATCAGTGCCCATCAGTGAAGCCTGAACAGTGCCCATCAATGCCAACTATTAGTGCTGCTTATCAGTGTCACCTACCAGTGCCCATCAGTGTTGCTCTATCAGTGCCTATACATGAAGCCTATCAGTGCACATCCGTGAAGGAGAAATAAAAAATTACCTGTTTGCAAAACTTTTATAACAAACTATAAAAACGGGGGGGGGGGGGGGGTTCAACATTTTCTGCATATTTTGTTTGCTTAGCAAAAAATAAAAACCCCAGTAGTGAATAAACACCACCAAACGAAAGCTCTATTTGTGTGAAAAAAATGATAACAATGCCATATGTGTGCAGTGTAGCATGACCGCGCAATTGTCATTCAAAGTGTGACAGCGCTGAAAGGTGAAAATTGGCCTGGGCCCGGAAGGGGGTAAAAGTGCCCGATAGGCAAGTGGTTAAACTTGCACGCGCCTGTGAAATGGCGACATACTTCAGTGCCCCGTATTTTCTATTGGCGGCGCTTCAAAAGCCCGCTATAGGTCACCGGTTTAGTGTTTCGGAGGAGGTCTGGCGCTAGAATTATTGCTCTCCCAGCGTGTGTTCGAATATGTAACATGTGTATCACCAATCAACATTTTCACGTGTAAGCGCAATCGACGCGCACAGTTATGCTCGTACGTGCGTAAATGTGGGGTCTCAAAGTTTTTTGTTGGGGGGGGGGGGGTTGTGCTTGGGTGTAACTTGGCAGTTGGGGGGGGGGGGTTGTGCTTGGGTGTAACTTGGCAGTTGGGGGGGGGGGCAGTGCTTGGGTGTAACTTGGCAGTTGGGGGGGGGGGCAGTGCTTGGGTGTAACTTGGCAGTTGGGGGGGGGGGGTTGTGCTTGGGTGTAACTTGGCAGTTGGGGGGGGGGCAGTGCTTGGGTGTAACTTGCCAGTTGGGGGGGGGGGCAGTGCTTGGGTGTAACTTGGCAGTTGGGGGGGGGGGGGCAGTGCTTGGGTGTAACTTGGCAGTGAAAGGGATTGAAGGGATCGTTAGAAACGCCAAACTTTCTGCCGTAAATTGTGTTCCCTGCTGCCCACAGTGGTTCCCGGGCACTGCCGTTCCTCCGGGGAGTCTGGCACCACTTTAAGCAGTCAGGATGCCTTCCCACCGAGGAGATGAAGGAACCCCCCCCCCCCCAATCTCCTTGGTGGGAAGGCATCCTGACTGCTTAAAGTGGTGCCAGACTCCCCGGAGGAACAGCAGTGCCCGGGAACCACTGTGGGCAGCAGGGAACACAAGCAGAAGCGATGAAATCCTTGGTGCTTTCCGGCTTCATTCATCACAGAGGAGATGAAGGAACTCCCCCCCCTTCCCCCCCACCATCTCCTCTGTGATGAATGAAGCCGGAAAGCACCAAGGATTTTATCACTTCTGCTTTCAGAGCTGTCATTTCCCGGCTGTGAAACCAATGCCTGCCGTCAGCTGACATCACAGAGTGGCTCCAGAATAGACCCCCAATGTCTCCAGAAAGAGGGTCTGTCACCTGTCCTAAGACATCACAGGGGGACTTCTTCACCCACTTCTGATAGTAATAAAAGTAAATTAAAGTACAGAAAATTGTAAAAAAATAAATGTAAATAAAAATGTAAAAAAAAAAAAAATTTAAAAGCACCCCCCATCCCTCTATGCAAATGCATGCATCAGTGCGGCACACATACAGCATATCATAGAAGAGGACTCCAGGGACAACCTGTGAAGCTCTGGTGACCTCCATGCCCAAGAGGGTTAAGGCAGTGCTGGAAAATAATGGTGGCCACACAAAATATTGACACTTTGGGCCCAATTTGGACATTTTCACTTAGGGGTGTACTGACTTTTGTTGCCAGCGGTTTAGACATTAATGGCTGTGTGTTGAGTTATTTTGAGGGGACAGCAAATTTACACTGTTATACAAGCTGTACACTCACTACTTTACATTGTAGACAAAGTGTCATTTCTTCAGTGTTGTCACATGAAAAGATAGAAGAAAAGATTTACACAAATGTGACTGATGGGGTGTACTTACTTTTGTGATATACTGTACACTATATTACCAAAAGTAATGGTCCCCCTGCCTTTACACACACATGAACTTTAATGACATCCCAGTCTTAGTCCGGAGGGTTCAATATTGAGTTGGCTTTGCCCTTTGCAGCTATAACAGCTTCAACTCTTCTGGGAAGGCCGTCCACAAGGTTTAGGAGGTGCATTTGCAAAGTCAGGCACCGATGTTGGACGAGAAGGCCTGGCTTGCAGTCTCCGCTCTAATTCATTCCAAAAGGTGTTCTATCGGGTTGAGGTCAGGACTCTGTGCAGGCCAGTCAAGTTCCTCCACTCCAAACTCGCTCACCCATGTCTTTATGGACCTTGCCTTGTGCACCGATCCAAATCATTTGGTGGAGGGGGGGATTATGGGGTGTGGGGTGGAGGGGGGATTATGGTGTGGGGGTTGTTTTTCAGGGGTTGGGTTTGGTCCCTTAGTTCCAGTGAGGGGAACTCTAAAGATGTCAGCATACCAAGACATTTTGGACAATTTCATGATCCCAACTTTGTGGGAACAGTTTGGGGATGGCCCCGTAGTCATGTTGGAACAGGAAGAGGTCATCCCCAAACTGTTCCCATAAAGTTGGGATCATGAAATTGTCCAAAATGTCTTGGTATGCTGACGTCTTAACAGTTCCCTTCACTGGAACTAAGGGGCCAAACCCAACCCCTGAAAAACAACCCCAAACCATAATCCCCCCTCCCCCCACACAATAATTTCCCCTCCCCCCCACACCATAATTCCCCCTCCACCAAATGATTTGGACCAGTTCACAAAGCAAGGCCCATAAAGACATGGATGAGTGAGTTTGGGATGGAGGAACTTGACTGGCCTACACAGAGTCCTGACCTCAACCCGATAGAACACCTTTGAGATGAATTAGAGCAGAGACTGCGAGCCAGGCCTTCTCGTCCAACATCAGTGCCTGACCTCACAAATGCTCTTCTGGAAGAATGGTCAAACATTCCCATAGACACACTCCTAAACCTTGTGGACGGCCTTCCCAGAAGAGTTGAAGCTGTTATAGCTGCAAAGGGCGGAGCCAACTCAATATTGAACCCTCCGGACTAAGACTGGGATGTCAGTAAAGTTCATGTGTGTGTAAAGGCAGGCGTCCCAATACTTTTGGTAATATAGTGTATCTAAATGGGTATTTTACCACAGGTGAGGTATCGCCGCAAAGGATAGAGTGAGAGCAATAATTTTAGGACCCCAAAAAAATGATCAAGTGGAAAACCTGTAAAGGCTTTTAATGTGTCACCTGTGGACAGTTTAAATCAGTGGTCATCAACTCCGTCCTCAGGGCCCACTAACAGGCCAGGTTTGCAAGATAACTGAAATACATCACAGGTGATATCGTCATTTGCTGCTCAGTGATTGCCGTATTCATCTCCCCCAAGGTAATACATAAAACCTGGCCTGTTAGTGGGCCCCGAGGACAGAGTTGATGACCACTGGTTTAACCTCCCTGGCGGTATGATTATTTCGGATTTTAGGTGCTGAAAGCGGTACAATTATTTTGCATGGAAATTTGGCGTTTTATATTGTAGGTCTGTAATTCTTAACAATAACACACTTAAATCTGTCCAAACCAGAGTCTAGTAGATATCCCGGGTATGATAAAGTTTGAAACACAAAAACATAAATTATAATATAATAAATAAAAATAAATAATAAAAAAAAATAAAAAAAAATAGTAATAAAATAAATTTCCCCACAATTCACTATCGCTCAATTCTGCAAGTGTTCTAATTTACTATCGCTGTTTTCTAGCTGATCTAAAGCCACTTTTGATGTAAAGGGACACTTTTTGGTTGCCATGGACAATCTCCAGTTTCCAGGCAGAAAGAACAGTATATATAACATAAAACTGCATGCAGGGCATAGGACAAAGCACTGGGGACAAAAGGGATGTGAAATCATTTCATACAGTACTGTGTGTGTTATGATTTTTACTTTTTTTTTAATTTGCCGCCAGGCTCCGCCCCCGTGCGTCACGCCGCTCGCAGGGAACGGAGCCTGGCATGGAGAGGCTTCGGAGGAGGACGGAGCCCTCGGACGCTGCAGGTGACATCGCAGGATCCCGGGGACAAGGTAAGTAACGCCGCCCCAGGATCCTGCAATGCGATCCAGAGTGTGGCTCGGGGGTTACCGCTAATGGTACTGAATTTTAACCCCGAGCCACACTCGGGAAAACCGCCAGGGAGGCTACAGTACCGTGGTTATTCGCCGTTTCATGGGCGTGCCCAATTTTAAATCTTGACATGTTAGGTATCCATTTACTCACCATCATCTTTTATATTTTGCAAAAAAAATTGGGTATAACATTGTGTATTTTGCACTAATTAATGGCTGTGGAAATATCATGCAAAAGCCACCATTTTATTCTCCAGGGTTGCTGCTTTCAGAAAAAAAATATATTTGGAGCTTCTACGCAATTTTCTGGCTTCTTTTAACATGAAAAAAATTCAAACATTGCCCCAGAAAGCGAAGAGTTAAAAGAGAAATACTTCTCCTGTGGGTCCAAAGAGTGCACTTAGTTCTGCACTCCTGTGACCCAGAATCCGCTGACGTCACAGGGCCGCTCCAGGCTATGGAAGGATCTCCCGACAAAAATTTCGGGGTACACCCAGATGTCTGGACCAGCAGCTGGCTCAGCCTCTAAGCCGCCCCCCTCTCCTGCCCATCGCTCCAGTGAGGGCAGAGCACAGAGCGGTGACGATCAGTCATAGTCTACGGGCTGATAATCACCACTCTTGGCTGAGAGCTGACTGAGAACTGAGCGATCAGCAGTCATGTGATCGCTCAGTTCTCTGGCTGTGATAATCACCACTCTTGGCTGAGAGCTGACTGAGAACTGAGCGATCAGCAGTCATGTGATCGCTCAGTTCTCTGGCTGTGATAATCACCACTCTTGGCTGAGAGCTGACTGAGAACTGAGCGATCAGCAGTCATGTGATCGCTCAGTTCTCTGGCTAAGGCCCCATTCACGCCTGAGCGTTTGGAAGCCTGAAGCTACAAAAGCTGGAGGGGGAAAAAAAAAAATCTATTATTCTCTATGGAGATGGTTCACATCTCCACTCCAAAACGCCTGAAGCCAGAAACTCCAAAACGCTTGAAGCTCAAACAAGTTCTGGAACTTTTAGGTAGATTTGGGTGTTTTTCTGCTTTTTACATTGGTGACCTTTCAACCTGTACAAAATCGCGGTAAAAACGCGTCAAAATCACGCGACTTGCTGCCTGAAAATGCTATGCTCAGGTGTGAATGGGGCCTTACAGTTGGCGGGGGGACAGCGGCAGCATCAGACCAATGCTGCAGCAGGGGAGCGAGTATGTATCTTTTTTTTATAACCCTTTACATCTTCTTGAACTTAAAGGGTAACACTGTAACTCCAAACTTTCTTCATTAAGTTGTATGTTACCCCAAAATGTATCATTTAATTAAAGTGTCTCCGTATCCGTGAGCACAGTAGTAAAAGTATCTTGTTATCTGTTGGGTCCTCTTTTTCTGATACCTGCGGATCCTCATCCCCGTTCTAATCTGACCATGCCAAGCACAGAAGCAGATCCATGGTCAGTTTGCATCCACGCTCATGGTACAGGAAGCTGTGCATCTTCCATAGTCTGTTCCACCATCACACCCGGTCCAGCTTTATTCCCCACTAGTATATTGTCAGGAGCCTCAGTCAAACTGCAGATGCTCGTAGCCAGTAGAGCGTTAGAGTGATAGCAGAAAACAAACACTCCTGCACACGAGTGGATAACCAGACGGACTAAATATCGTGATGATGTATGTCACAGGCCTTGCTGCCCTCAAGGATAGGGGTATACTAACAGTCAAAGAGAAAAAGAAAAAAAAGAGCGCACCAGCCTTGTGCTGCTGGGCTCTGAGGAAGAAGGTATTCCTTCGAAACGCGTCAGCCGGCAGTGGCCCTTGTGATCTCCTCCGTGACCATCTGGAGTTCATCTGTCTTGGACCAATTGCTGTGATTGGAGACTATTTACAACTGCGAGTTATCTACCTATGTTTGCGAGTAGTTTTCCTTTTACCTACTTTTAATAAAATATATCCAAAAGGGTAAATGCGAATAAATGCTGGCGCGCCCGTTCTGTCTTTTTCTCTTTGAGCCTTTAGAGCAGGGGTCTTCAAACTGCGGCCCTCCAGGTGTTCAGGAACTACAATTCCCATCATGCCTAGTCATGTCTGTGAATGTCAGAGTTTTACAATGCCTCATGGGATGTGTAGTTCTGCAACAGCTGGAGGGCCGTAGTTTGAGGATCCCTGGTTTAGAGTGATCTGGAGTGCCCAATCCCGTGTAAGGTGGAAGTCTAACCTGCCAATGGAACATCTTCTCCTGTCGATCATCTCACCTGCCATATGACGTGTCCCCCAAGATGTACATTTTGGCCCCTGTAGCTTCTTCCAGTTTTCTGGCAATGCTGACTGAATCCACCAGAAGGTCATCAGAGAACTGCAGAGCCACCTAAACCCAGAGAGGAAGAGAGCTTTGTAAGAGTAAATCGGAGAGAACCTGTCATCGGAGCATCCCCTGCTCAGTCAGCTGTTATTTTCTACATTTATTATAAGTAGGGTTGCACCGATGCTAGTATCGGTGCCGATACCGAGTGCACAAGTATCGGTACTCGTACAAATGCACCGATACCTGAAACCGATACTTTCAGGCTCGGTTCTTTGAGCTGTCAGGGGGTCTCCCCGGTGTTAAAGAAGTCCGGAAATTGGAGCTGTGAAAAAAAAAAAAAAAAAGCAGCCGGCAATGTTTATTAACAACATTGCTCAGACTCTGAAACACTAAAATAAAAAGAAACATTGTTTCTTTTTGTATCTTTCTGTTTCTTCATCTGCAGATCAAAGGGATGAACAAATCTTCCTCTGTTTAACCCCTTATTAACCCTTCATTTACTCTAATCAGCCTTAATTAACTCCCTATTCTCCTCCATTTAATTATTTTCCTGCTTTTTTTTTTTTTTGTTCACGTCTATTTTATAAACGATAAGCAATTAAAACTTTTTATTTTGTTTGCTTTGTTAGCGAATATTTTTGCACATAATATTATTAACATATATTTACACATTTCACATTGAAAAAGCGCAAAACTAAAACTAAAAATCTATTTATTTCATTTGTAAATAACTTTTCAATGCTTTGCACCGTTGCTGATGGCTGAAGTGAAAACAAAACAGTTGCGGTCGGTATCGGTAATCGGCGAGTACTAAAAAAAAAAATATCGGTACTTGTACTCTTTGTAAAAAAAAAAAAAAAAAAAAATGGTATCGGCGCATCCCTAGATATAAATCTTAAAAGAAAAGTATTACAACTTAAAGAGTAGGTAAACCCCGACAAGCCTGGGATCACACAGGAGCGGTGGGGAAAACCACATGCGATTCAGACAGGAATCGCACCGCATTCCCGTTTAAATCGCATGCAACTCTTTGCAGTGCGATTTGCGCCCATTTATTTTGTATGGATGCAAATTGCACTGCAAAGTATCGGTTTCGCGAGCATTTTTACAAGCACTCGTGAAAATACTCGGTATCGGGGCATCCCTAATTTGTTTACTAAAAATGTGGTGCACAGAGGAACTCTGTATTGTAGACCGAAAGTGATGAAGCAACTGAATTCTCCACCTGGGCTTCCAATGTCCTCCATCAATATAAACCCCCCCAAAAAAAAGTGCTAAATAAAATAAGTTGGTATTAAAATCGTGAAAAGTCTGTATGAGATTTCCATACAATTCTTTGTGAATAAATTCACCACGAAAGGTTGTGATAGTAGAGAAAGGGAACCTCCACCTCATAAAATAGCTGCTTAACAGGTCCTGAGACCTCCTATTACAGGAGGTCTGAGACACCTTTGGCTCCAAACCCAGCCAGGGCCTTTGATCATCCAGGGGGGATCGCTCTGTTTTAAGCCTCCTCCGCCCACAGGCAATCGATCAGATCACACCTAGTGCCCCAGGACGACGTCATTTGTGACAAAACACGTAGGGAGGAGCGACGTGCTGACGTCACAGCGTTTACGCCAGTTCTGGACTACGGGCTGTATTGAGAGCCAGCCGGCTTGTTTGTTCTATGCGATTTTTATTCTCATATTGATACAATACATACAATAAACCCTCCGATCAATTCCCTGTGGAAGGTCGGAGACACTCTAAACCCAGCCAGGGGTTTTGATCATCCAGGGGGATCGCGCTGTTTTAAGCCTCCTCCACCCACATGGAATCAATCAGAAGGTTTCCAAAAAAAGAAGAAATAAACCTCCATAGTGTAAAATCTTAGGGTTTATTGTATGTATTGTATCTATATGAGAATAAAAATTGCTTAGAACAAACAAGCCGGCCGGCTCTCAATGCAGCCCATAGTCCGGAACTGGCGTAAACGCGGTGACGTCAGCACGTTGCTCCTCCCTACGTGTTTTGTCACAAATGACGTCATCCTGGGGCACTAGTGTGATCTGATCGATCCCATGTGGGCGGAGGAGGCTTAAACCAGCGCGATCCCCCCCTGGATGATCAAAAGTCCTGGCTGGGTTTAGAGGGTCTCAGACCTCCTGTAATAGGAGGTCTCAGGAGCTGGTAAGCAGCTATTTTTTGAGGTGGAGGTTCCCTTTCTCTACTATCGCAACCTTTCGTGGTCGAAGTTATTCACAAAGAATTGTATGGAAGTCACGTCAACCTATGGACTTGTTTTTTTGCACAATCTCGCGGTTTCTGCCAAGTCATATAAATCAGGGCGGTTATGACAAACCTTTTTGGCCCCGTTCTCCTGAATAAACCCAACAGTCCTCCGAATTTCATAGATCTCCTCCAGGGACCCCTCGGAGCATCTACTGGCCCCCGGTTCTGGAGCACTCAGGGCCCGATGGATGACGTTCTCCGCATCACTGCTGAACAGAGCGCTGCTCATGTTCCTGCGATCTATGGGCGGTCTGCGAGGGAGGGGATAACCGCACAGATCACGTCATTGGATGTAATCACACCAACCTGTCCAATAAAAAAAAAAAAAAAAGACACAAACATATTTAATTTGAGGGATGTACAATGATCTCCGAGATAAAAGATCCTTTGAATATATTAATCACTTAAGAAGCGGGCCTATTTTTCAAACATCTTTATTGCTAGAAAATTACTTAGAACCCCCAAACATTATATATAGATATATCTATATATATTTTTTTTTTTCTTACACCCTAGAGAATAAAATGGCGGTCGTGGCAAAACTTTTAGTCACACCGCGTTCTTACAAGCGCACTTTCTTTTGGTCCGCTGTAGAAGAGGCGGCTAGCTGCTGCCATAACAATGATATTCCTCTTCAAAACCTTACTTTTTTTAATTAAAAAATAAGACAACAGTAAAGTTAGCCCAAGATTTTTTTTTTGTATTGTGAAAGATGATGTTACGCCACATAAATTGATACCCAACATGTCACGCTTCAAAGTTGCGCCCGCTTGTGGAATGGCGACAAAAACTTTTACCCTAAGACCCCTTTCACACTGGGGCGGTTTGCAGGCGTCATTGCGCTAAAAATACCGCCTGCAAACCGCCCCTAAACAGCCTCCGCTGTTTGTTCAGTGTGCAAGCCCGAGGGCTTGCACACTGAAGCGGTGCGCTGGCAGGAGAAGAAAAAATCTCCTGCAAGCCGCATCTTTGGAGCTCCTGCCATTGAAATCAATGGGACAGCGCGGCAATACCGCGGCTAAACCCGCGCTGTACGAGTGGTTTTAACCCTTTTTTGTCCGCCAGCGGGGGGTTAAAACCGCACCGCTAGTGGCCGAATACCGCGGTAAAACAGCGCTAAAAATAGCGCTGTTTTACCGCCGACGCCCCCTACCGCCCCAGTGTGAAAGGGGCCTTAAAAATCTCCATAGGCGACGTTTAAAAAAATTCTACAGGTTGCATGTTTTGAGTTACAGAAGAGGTCTATGACTAGAATTATTGCTCTCACTCGAACGATCGCGGCGATACCTCACATGTGTGGTTTGAACACCGTTTTCATATGCGGGCGCAACTTACATATGCGTTCGCTTCTGCGTGCGAGCTCGGCCGGCACGGGGCGCATTTAAAAAGTTTTTTTTTTTTTTTACACTGTTCTTTTCTTAAAAAAAAAAAAATGTGTCACTTTTATTCTAATTAAAAGGAATGTAAACATCCCTTGTAATAAAAAAAAAAAAAAAAGCACGACAGGTCCTCTTAAATATGAGATCTGGGGGTGAAAAAGACCTCACATCTCATATTTACACTAAAATGCAATAATAAAAAAAAAATAAATGTCATTTGAAAAAAATAAATAAATGTTGCTTTAAGAGCTGTGGGCGGAAGTGACATTTTGATGTGGCTTCCGCCCTGCAATGGTATGGAGACGCGCGGGGACCATCTTCTCCCCCTCACTCGTCTCCATGCCACACAGGGAGAAGGACGCGATCGCCGCTGCCGGCGGGTTCTGGTAAGCGGCGGGAGGCAGGGGCGCCTCTCCCGCCGCTGATAAAAGTGATCTCGCAGCGAATCCGTCGCAGAGACCACTCTTATCCGAAAGCCAACCGCCCGCCGAAGAAGAGGATACCGGGGGTTATGGTAGCTAGCTGCTACCATAACAACGATATCCCTCTTCAAACAGCCGCCGTATAACGGAGGCGGGTGGTCCGGAAGTGGTTAAAATATAAAAAATCTTAAATAATAATATTTATAAATAATAAAACACAGCAGATTGCTGATCCCATTGCCTTAGTGCAGTGCTTCCCAACCTCAGTCTTCAAGTACCCCCCAGCAGGCCATGTTTTAGGCATTTCCCTCAGATAAACTAGTCACCATGAATACCGGAGGTATTGACATTGGATTTAAAGCACCTGTAGGAAGTTGAAGGAAATCCTGAAAGCATGACCTGCTGAGGATACTTGAGGACTTGGGAAGCGCTGCCTTAGGGGATCGGGAAGGATTTATTTATTTTTTTTCCATTTCTGTAAAGTCTTCATTGAACAGATGGAATCCACATATCTCATTCCGAAGGGCGTGTTCAGCGTGATGAAGGGCAGTTTTTTTTTTTTTTGATGGGCGGGATCAGTGCTTTGCAGGGCGTGTACGAATCGGAGAATAATATTGTCCCTTTGCAGCACTGAACCCGCCCATCAACACGAAAAAAAAAATCCCCGCCCTTCACAACACTGAACACGCCCTCCCCCCCCCGCAAGTGCGAGGCGGAATCGGAGAATAATTCTGTCCCTCGGCGCTCGTTGGCTATTGTCTCCGACGCACGCTGCGCAGGCGCCGTCACAACAGCTGATCGGGGAAAATCAGCTGTTGCGCCGATCTGTACTGCGCAGGCGCAGCCTGGAGCGGCCAATTTTTTTTTTTTTGATAGAGGGCACTATTCGGCAGAACATCGGTGGGCGGCTTAAAAGTCGACCAAAGGGTCTATATACCCCTTCAGGGGGGCGGGTGGTGATCAGTTGTTGGTCTTTTATGGAGGTGAGCGCATAGATGTGAAGGTGGAGGGAAAACAGAAGATGTTATTTGTTTGCACAAAATCCACGGATTCATCATTTGGACTTTATGGTCTTCTTTTTATGATATACCAGTGCATTCAACACTGGCCTACTTGCACTTTATATATATTTTAGGAGATTTGTGGTAAGGTGGTGGCACCCTGGTATGCACTGCCACAGTTTGTGTTTATAGTGCCACTTACATTTATATTTATTTTTTGTTATCCTCTGTATGTATATACACTTATATCAACTTTTTTACTGTTATTGTGTTTTTATACTGTTCATTTGTGTCACTGTTAATGCTTTGGAGTTATTTATTTATACAGCACCAAACCAACTAGGTAGAGGGGGGCGCTATACCATCTTGAGCTATTACTTAAAGCGGATGTTCACTGACGGTTTGTATTTTTTTTTTTTTTCCCAAACACTTAAAACATCACAGAATGACAATGGCACACTCACGTTTTGCGTTAATTTCCTCCCCAGATGTCCGGTTTCATTGCAAATAATACGTTTCTAAAAATGTGGACAGCCGTTTTCATCTTGCTTGTGGGCATTTGAAGCCCGCAAGCATTCACTTCCTAGTTCCAGTGATGCTGAGCTACCAGCATACCTTGCTGGTTCCCGCGCATGCTCAGTTGTAACGGCGCGGAGCGTCGTAAGCATCCTGGTTGCCATCACAACGGGCGGCGTCCTAGGAAGTTCCCGCCCCATTGCGATGTCTAACGTCACTTGTTCTGTTTAAATCCCGCGAGATTTCGTGGCGGGCCTCCGCACTGACTCCTGGGAACAATGACACTAGCTCCCAGGAGACAGTGCGGCGCGGCGGAAATTACGACAATACCCGCAAAATACCCGCCCATAGCCGCAGGGAGAAAAAAAGACCGAAGCACATATACACAGGTACACCCGAAAAAAAAAAAAAAAAGTTCAGTTTTGCATTCTATGCTGTTGTCTAATATGAATGAGCTAAACTTTGAAAATTGAGTGAACATCCGCTTTAATACCTTATTTGAAGTCCGATCCCACGTTGAGCTGTCAGCGGCGGCTTCCCTGTGGAGGAGGGTGCAGAGGACACAGCCCCATGGTAAGTCTATGGGTGACGTCATTTCCCAATCACCTCACAGCCATTGCAGAGCTTCCACCGCTGGACGACGGGAGCGGAGCGGCTTCAGAAAAGGTTTGTATAGCGATTTCTTCTGTACAGGGCTAGATAGGCGAGTGTTAAGCTCCATTCACACTAGCGCGTTTTTTGATGCATTTTGCAGAAATGCATGGGAATTTTTTAACATGGGTTCCTATGGAACATGTTCACATCAATGCGTTTTTGTGCCTCTGCATTTTTGGAAAGGGTCGGGGACTTTTTTTCATGCAAAATGCAGCGTTTTGCATGTAATAGAATTCAATGGACCAGCATCAAAAACGCAAGTGCACCGTTTTTGAGCAGCGTTTTTGATGCGTTTTTGGCGTTTTTTTTTTTTTTTTTTTAAACTGTATAGTCTTAAAAAAAAAAAAAATTTTTTTTAAAAAAGCAAAACGCAGCAAAAACGCTGCTCAAAAACGTGGCAA
Source organism: Aquarana catesbeiana (assembly GCF_042186555.1). Taxonomy (NCBI): domain Eukaryota; kingdom Metazoa; phylum Chordata; class Amphibia; order Anura; family Ranidae; genus Aquarana; species Aquarana catesbeiana. The sequence continues at coordinate 341,232,242 of NC_133330.1, forward strand.
GCATGAAAAAAAAAAAAAACTCCAAAAACGCTCAAAAGCAACATGCATAGGTGTGAATCGAGCCTCAGATGGTGGAAGTCTGTAGATGTAGAGATGTCAGTGTTAGGGTGGACTTCCCCTTTAACCTTACCTCCCTGTAGGAATTGCTTTATGTTTTCACATGGTTCACTTTTTTTTTTTTATTATCCATTTCCAATACTGTATAATGTATGTGGAATTTATTTTCTGTATGGTTGCAAATGTAATAAAAATGTTTATGCAGCAACTAAAAAAGGAGAGAGCTGCTGATACTTTGTATCTTTGTCTAGAATTTTTTTCTCTCCTGCCCTGTGATCTGCTACAGGAACATCATCCATATTGTATGTGTGCAAATATACAGTATATATATATATCATGGAATCTGTGGGGACACCATCCATATTGTATGTAGAGGAAGACAGAGCAGATATGAGAGAATGCATGTGTGTGTATGTATATATATATATATATGAGCAGTGTATAATACAGATTAGAGGTCGATCGATATATCGGCCGATATTTGGTGTTTTTTACTTAATCGGCCGACTGTGCCGATATAACTTTAGCAGACTTGCAAATGACTTCTGTAATAGAAGTCAATACAAGTTGCCTGAAATCTTCTGTGAAGAGACTTCTCTCCTCCTCTGGGCAGCCAAATCTGATAAAAAGAACCTGAAGAGATACAATGTTTACACTTATGAATGAACTGAGCTCTGTGTGGAGAAGTTCTCAGTTTAACCATTTAAAGACTAAGGCCTCTTTCACACGGGGCAGATCAGTCATGATCCGCCCCGTGAACATCCGCTTGCTCAGCGGGGATAGCTCCGCCGATCCCCGCTGAGCAGGAAGATGACAGGTGCATCGCTGCACGTTGTGCAGCGACGGACCTGTCAGAGCGCCGCTCTCCCCTATGGGGGGATCGGATGATGACGGTCCGTAGTGTCCGTCGTCATCCGATCCGATAACGGATGGAAAAGTAGGTTTTTCCTCCGTTACACTTTTCGGATCGGAGCGGGTCGGATGTCAGCGGACATGTCACCGCTGACATCCGACGCTCCATAGGGATACATGTATGTCCGTTTTTCATCCGAAAACGGAAGGATGAAAAACGGACATACGGATCGTCCGTGTGAAAGAGCCCTTAATCTTTTCTGACATTTGTTGCTTACAAGTAAAAATCACTCTGAACCCCCCAAACATATATATATATATATATTTAGCAGAGACCCTAGGGAATCAAATAGCAGTTGTTGCAATATTTTATGTCACACGGTATTTGCGCAGCGGTCTTTCAAACGCAATTTTTTTTGAAAAAATACACTAATAAATAAAAAAAAAAAAAAAAAACCTAAGCAGTAAAGTTAGCCCATTTTTTTTCGTCCAAAAGTTTTGATTACCTGTTTTTGTATATTTAATATTTAAGATATAGTTTTTTTTTTCTAAATTCTACATACAAGTGAACTGATTGGAGGTTTGTTTTGTTTAATAAATGTAAAAAAATTTCTGTATCACTGAAGGTTGCTTTCACACTGGAGCGGGCATGCGTTGACGGTAAAACGCTGCTAGTTCTAGCGGCGCTTTACCGTCATTTTAGCGGCGCTATTCGGCTGCTAGCGGGGCGCTTATAACCCAGCTAGCGGCTGAGGAAGGGGTTAAATGCGCCCCTGAAGCGCCGCTGCCGAAACGCTTTGCAGGTGCTTTGGCAGCGGTGCGCATTCATTTCAATGGGCAGGAATGGTGGAGGAGGGGTATACACCGCTCCAAAGATGCTGCTTGCAGGACTTTTTTTTAACATCCTGCCAGCGCATCGCCTCAGTGTGAAAGCACTCGGGATATCACACTGAGACTGCAGGGGAGCCGTTTTACAGGCGCTATTTTTAGCCCAAAAGTGCCTGAAAAACGACCCAGTGTGAAAGGGGTCTAACTGTTAGATTTTATGAGATGAAGGGGGAAAAAAAAAAAAAAAAAATCGGCATCACATATTGGCCATCGGCCACCGAGATTTCTAAATATCGGCATCGGCCAGAGAAAAACCCATATCGGTCGACCTCTAATACAATGCCTTAATATATAGATAGATAGATAGATAGAGAGACAGGGGAGCAGTGTGTACAGATCCCCCTATGCTGTGTATATACAGTATCTTACAAAAGTAAGTACACCCCTCAGTGACATTTGTGTAAATCTTTTCTTCTATCTTTTCATGTGACAACACTGAAGAAATGACACTTTGTCTACAATGTAAAGTAGTGAGTGTACAGCTTGTATAACCGTGTAAATTTGCTGTCCCCTCAAAATAACTCAACACACAGCCATTAATGTCTAAACCGCTGGCAACAAAAGTGAGTACACCCCTAAGTGAAAATCTCCAAATTGGGCCCAAAGTGTTGGTCCCTATATATATATATATATATATATATATATATATATAGTGGAGGGGGAGCAGTGTATATAGATCCCCCATGCTGTGTATAGATTATATAATGTACAGGGACATACAGACCAGCTGTGGGCAGTGATAATGAATACAGAGCACAGTATACAGATGGGGAAGGTGTTGTATTTCTCTCTAGAAGTCGGACTATAAAACACTCATAGACATATTGATAACAGTCAGTGTCCTGCACACCCCCAGCCCCCTCTCCCTGGTCCCCTCCATACCTCCCACGTGGTGACTACACAGCACCTCCAGGACTCTTCCTGCCTCTTCCAATATGGCCGCTATGTGCCCCACTTCCGGCCCCGTCTGCTCTAGGGGGAAGTGACGTCATGTCGGCTGGGATCGGAGGAGGCAGGTAGGTCACATGACCGGTTCTGCTACAGGGGAGAGGAATGGAGCCCGGAGGGGATGGTGTATATAGAATGGGGGAGGGGGAGATATGAATACAGAACACTCAGAGCTCCTCCTGTAGCTGCCAGTGTCACCTCGGTGTCCCCAGACACCTCTTTCTGAAAGACTGTCCCCCTCATCCTGTGACCTGTAAGGATCCCCCCTGTCCTGTCAGGGGAGTTTATGGCAGTCTGTGTCCCCACTGTGACAAATCCCCCCCCCATGTCCTGTGTGGTCACTGGGACAGGAAGTTCCTCCCCTCACAACAGGCTGGTAGACACTTCATCATTTGAAGGGTAATATTAATGGAAATCTATTTTTATTGTAACCGGCCCTATAATCATAACAAAATAAAATTATATGTTTTAATTTCCAGTTATATATTTCCCATCATTACCCCCCTGAATATAACACCTTTCTTTTTTCTACATAAAACACGCTGACACTGCGGCCTCATTCACACAGTCAGCACCCCTCTGAAAAGTGTTCTGCGGTGGATCGCTGTGCAGAGGGCACTCGGAGGGTGAGCCCGCCGGATCCTCCGGATCCCTCCTTTTATCCAGCTGAATTGGTATTTTCTGTTGAAATACGACACCGAAACAACAAAGAGAGCGATTGTCTCCCATCCATGTGTATGGGTCAGCTTGGGCCGCGGTACTGCCTGAGAAATGTAACACATTGTATTGTTTTTACCACCCCCCCCCCACACACACACACACAAAGGACTGCAACCCTATCAGTATGCAGTCTCTGATCATCTCCTGTATTATGTCTGCAGTCTCTGATCATCTCCTGTAGTATGTCTGCAGTCTCTGACCATCTCCTGTACTGTGTCTGCAGTCTCTGATCATCTCCTGTACTATGTCTGCAGTCTCTGATCATCTCCTGTAGTATGTCTGCAGTCTCTGACCATCTCCTGTATTATGTCTGCAGTCTCTGACCATCTCCTGTACTATGTCTGCAGTCTCTGATCATCTCCTGTAGTATGTCTGCAGTCTCTGATCATCTCCTGTATTATGTCTGCAGTCTCTGATCATCTCCTGTACTATGTCTGCAGTCTCTGACCATCTCCTGTATCATGTCTGCAGTCTCTGATCATCTCCTGTACTATGTCTGCAGTCTCTGATCATCTCCTGTATTATGTCTGCAGTCTCTGATCACCTCCTGTACTATATCTGCAGTCTCTGACCATCTCCTGTATCATGTCTGCAGTCTCTGATCATCTCCTGTACTATGTCTGCAGTCTCTGATCATCTCCTGTAGTATGTCTGCAGTCTCTGATCACCTCCTGTACTATATCTGCAGTCTCTGACCATCTCCTGTATCATGTCTGCAGTCTCTGACCATCTCCTGTATCATGTCTGCAGTCTCTGATCATCTCCTGTACTATGTCTGCAGTGATTGGTCTGATTCCTCCTCACAGGTCCTCTCTGCAGTCTCTGGAATGGATGCGGTGTGTACGATCGGATCGGTTGGCTCGCGGCGCTCGGTTGATAAACATGCACAGATCGTCCTGCAGCAGATGAACAAGATGAGGCAGCATCGGGAGTTCTGTGACCTCCAGATACGAGTCGGCCCCGTCCTCTTCCCGGTGCACAAGTTGGTTTTGGCGGCCAGCAGTCCCTACTTCGCGGCTCTGCTGTCTGGGGGGTTAAAGGAGTCCTCCGATGACGTGGTACTGATTCAGGAAGTGGAACCCAACAGCTTCCAGCTTCTGCTGGATTTTATATACTCAGGTAAGAGGCCGCCCTATGTGTGTGACATACATACCCCCTGACCGCCACTTCTCTCATTTACCAACACCTTCCTTTTCTAAATCAACACAGTGAGTGGTCATAATAAAAAAAAACTGCTGCCACGTCTACTGCCCTACTGCCACGTCTGCTGCTCTGCTGACACCATCATCTGCCCTGCTGTCATCGTCCTCTGCCCGCTACTGACACCGTCCTCTGCCCCCCTACTGACACCGTCCTCTGCCCCCCTACTGACACCGTCCTCTGCCCCGCTACTGACACCGTCCTCTGCCCCGCTACTGACACCGTCCTCTGCCCCCCTACTGACACCGTCCTCTGCCCCCCTACTGACACCGTCCTCTGCCCCGCTACTGACACCGTCCTCTGCCCCGCTACTGACACCGTCCTCTGCCCCGCTACTGACACCGTCCTCTGCCCCGCTACTGACACCGTCCTCTGCCCCGCTACTGACACCGTCCTCTGCCCCGCTACTGACACTGTCCTCTGCCCCGCTACTGACACCGTCCTCTGCCTTCTACTGACACCGTCCTCTGCCCCCCTACTGATACCGTCCTCTGCCCCCCTACTGACACCGTCCTCTGCTTTCTACTGACACCGTCCTCTGCCCCCCTACTGACACCGTCCTCTGCCCCCCTACTGACACCGTCCTCTGCCCCCCTACTGACACCGTCCTCTGCCCCCCTACTGACACCGTCCTCTGCCCCCCTACTGACACCGTCCTCTGCCCCCCTACTGACACCGTCCTCTGCCTTCTACTGACACCGTCTTCTGCCCCCCTACTGACACCGTCTTCTGCCCCCCTACTGACACCGTCTTCTGCCCCCCTACTGACACCGTCTTCTGCCCCCCTACTGACACCGTCTTCTGCCCCCCTACTGACACCGTCTTCTGCCCCCCTACTGACACCGTCTTCTGCCCCCCTACTGACACCGTCTTCTGCCCCCCTACTGACACCGTCTTCTGCCCCCCTACTGACACCGTCTTCTGCCCCCCTACTGACACCGTCTTCTGCCCCCCTACTGACACCGTCTTCTGCCCCCCTACTGACACCGTCTTCTGCCCCCTACTGACACCGTCCTCTGCCCCCCTACTGACACCGTCTTCTGCTCCCCTACTGACACCGTCTTCTGCTCCCCTACTGACACCGTCTTCTGCTCCCCTACTGACACCGTCTTCTGCTCCCCTACTGACACCGTCCTCTGCCACCTTACTGACACCGTCCTCTGCCACCTTACTGACACCGTCCTCTGCCACCTTACTGACACCGTCCTCTGCCTTCTACTGACACCGTCCTCTGCCTTCTACTGACACCGTCCTCTGCCTTCTACTGACACCGTCCTCTGCCCCCCTACTGACACCGTCCTCTGCCCCCCTACTGACACCGTCCTCCGCCCCCCCTACTGACACCGTCTTCTGCCCCCCTACCGACACCCTCTTCTGCCCCCCTACCGACACCGTCTTCTGCCCCCTTACCGACACCGTCTTCTGCCCCCCTTACCGACACCGTCTTCTGCCCCCCTTACCGACACCGTCTTCTGCCCCCCTTACCGACACCGTCTTCTGCCCCCCTTACCGACACCGTCTTCTGCCCCCCTTACCGACACCGTCTTCTGCCCCCCTACTGACACTGTCCTCTCATACACCATCCTCTGGTCTACTGACACTCACAATAGGACGCTGAACTCCGGTGATTTTTGATCTCTTGCATGTTGTTCAGGTAGATCTCCACCTCTGAGGTTGCCCACCCCTGACTGACTGCAACAGAGACCAGTCATTTCAGGACTTGGATTGACAGAATATGATTCCTTTGGCGGAAGTTTAGTTTTTAATTTTGATACTATGTCTTTTTTGGGAATGTTTCCTCCAGGTTCAGTTGATATCAGCACAGAGAACGTGCAGGGACTGATGGTGGCAGCCGACATGATGCAGCTGAACGACTTGGTGGCGCTGTGCTGCGACTTCTTAAAGGAGCAGATCGAGCCGGCCAATTGCGTCGGCTTTTTCCAGTTCTCGGAGCAGCTGGCCTGTCAGCCTCTGCTGGAGTTCACGGAGAGCTACATCCACGCTCACTTCCCGGAGGTGAAACAAGGCGACGAGTTCCTGAACCTCACCAAAGATCAGCTGACCCGCCTCCTGCGCAGCGAGGAGCTCTGCATCGAGGACGAGCATCAGGTGTTCGCCTCCGCCATGGCATGGCTGCAGAGGGACACAGCGACACGCAAGAGGCACGTGGTGGAGGTCCTGGAACCAGTGAGGTTCCCTTTGCTCCCACCTCAGAGGCTGCAGAAGGACATTGAAGGTAAAGAAGTGACTCGTCTTCAGATCATTTATTTATCAAATCAGAAAAATAAAGCCTCATACTTCAATATCTAAATCTGTCTTCTTAAAGCTGAACCCCTGGCAGATGCCCTGGGTATCGGGGGAGGGGTTTGTAATTGGGGAGCTATCCAGAGTCTTGAATCCGTTTTTCTGTTTCAGACGTAACAGACTTCAGCCTGCGGGTGGCGCTGCAGACGCTGCTGAGGGAATACTGTGAATCCAGCCAGTCCCCCAAGGACCGCAAACTCTGCAACTTCCTGCAGCCATCCCGCGTGTGGCCTCGGAGGAAAGCTCGCAAATTCCTCTACGCGATTGGTAAGGAGGGATAAACACTATATGGGTGTCATCATAAAAGTGCCATAGTTCACATTCATGCTCCCAATTACCTCCAACGTCTAGTCTCCAACCCTCTAAACTGCCCCCTCACTGATCACTGAAACTCCTTACCTACCAGTCTGGCTTTCGGCCACAACATTCTACAGAAACTGCCCTATTGGAGCTCACTGCTGACTTACCAACTGCTAAAACCAACGAGTATACTAAGTCAATATTACCGCTCTGAGATGGTCCACTCTTGTCCACGAAGAACCAATGGCCACCATTCTGTACTCTTTCTAGACCTTTCTGGTGCCTTCAAAAAAAATAAATAAACCTCCTTTGGTCGCCATGACTCGTTCCTGGTTCTCCTCCTACCCATCTAATTGCTCCTTCAGGGTCGGTTCACACATGGGCAACACGGCTTCAGCGCGACTTTAGCGCGACTTCAGCGCGACTTCGGCAAATTACGAGGCGACTTGAAGTCGCCTCCATGACAGGCGACTTCGCCTGTGGCCAATCACCTCTCTGGGAGGGAGGGGGGGAGGGAGGGGTTTTCTCTGCAAAGTCGCTTGACTTTACAGAGAGATCCGACTTGCAGGCGACTTACATTGAGTTGAATGGGTACAAGTCGCCTACAAGTCGGATAGAAGTAGTACAGGAGTCTTTTCTGAAGTCGGAGCGACTTCAGTAGTGTCAATTAAGTCGCTCCCATTGCCTACCATGTTAACCTAAATGCAAAGCGACTTGGGGCGACTTGAGGGCGTACAAGTCGGATCCCAAGTCGCCCCAGTGTGAGCCGACCCTCGGTGTTGCCTACAGCTCTTCCTCCTCCTCTCCTTCTTTCCATAGGGGTTCCGCCCAGGGTTGGTCCTCGAACCCCTTCTATCCTCTATCTGCAACTCCTCCCTTGGTCAGTTGCTAACCTCCCTTGGATTCCAATATCATCTCTATGTTGATGGCACTTAAATAGATCTTTCAACACTTCGGCTTTATTGTTATAATCGGCTGTTATTACAAGTAGCAGGAGGGAAAGTCGTCCCACCGAGAGGCCTCAGCAACCAGCCGGCATGTCCACTGGCTGGCCGAAGACCCGAACAAAGCCGATGCTTCGTTTAGGTCTCAGATCTAGTAACCCGGAAGCGATGTCACAACATCACTTCCCGGATTACTGACATCTTAAAGGCACCAGTTTAAAAAAATAAAGTATTCAAAAATGCCGATCTTGACGTTTTGAATACTTTCTTGTTCAGTGGACCCCCCCCCCCCGAGCTCTCCATAAAGAGTACCTGTCGCTGTCTATCACTGTCACAAGGGATGTTTACATTCCTTCTGACAGCAATAACAGTGATAAAAAAATGTAAATTTAAAAGGACAGTGTAACATTTTTTTTTTAAATGTACAGAATATCGGCACATAATATCGGCCTGAGAGGTGGCCAAAATATTGGTATCGTATCGGCACCGGAAAAACTATATCGGTCGTTGTGCCGTTCCCTCCGATCCCTGTGCCTTGAACGGGGACTACCGCGCATACGCTTGAGTGACGTCATTGCGGCTCCGGCCACTCGCAGCACCGGAGCCCATGAACCCGGAGGAGACTTTGGGGAAAATGTCAGCTGTCTCAGCGGTGTGCGGGCACCTCTGGAGGGCTTCATTCTAACATAAGTATTTCATAATGAGATAGTATGCGACCAGGGCCGTCTTTAATATTGACTGGACCCTGGGCAAAAATTTTATTGGGCCCTCCCCCCATGCAATTTTGCTCTCCATCTGCTCTGAGACATACAATAAATAGCAGCTAGACTTAAAATCAGTTTACTGTATCAGATCAGGCAGCAACTGCAATTGGTTGCCAGTGGTTACAGCATATCATTACTGCTTACTGACTGGTTGCTAGAGGTTACAGCACACATTACGGCTCACTGATTAGTTGCTAGAGGTTACAGCAAATGATTTCTGCTTGTTAATTGGTTGCTAGAGATTACTGTACAGTAATACTGCTCACTGATTGGTTGCTAGAGGTTACAGAACATCATCTCCTCACTGCAGGGAGGCATGATATACATATGAATGCTGCCTTTATCTACATATAAATGCCGTTGGCCGTAGCTATTTACTTATGAATGCCGCCGCTATTTACATATGAATGTCAGTTATTTACATGTAAACACAGGGTCTGCAGGTGAGTCATCTGTACACAACAATAGGGCAGAGCTGGGCAGCATTAGTAGCAGCACTTCACACTGAGATATCGGGACACAGCACAGGACTAAAACTTCAAAGGACAAGGGAATTTAAACTGGGATGATTGGCAAGTATGAGACAGCTGCTTTGGGCCCCACAACAATGACAGTGCCCAGGGCAGCTGTCCCTTTTGCCCTGCCTTAAAGACGGCCCTGTATGCGACGCATACTAGCTCAATATGCCTTTATCTTACAGGGTTTTTTTTTTTTTTTAAGAGTTTACCACCTCTTTAATAGCACAACCATTCATTCTTCTCCTCGGGCCAGGGTGCTATTTGTAATCCTGAACCTGACCTCTCCTTTGGGCCCCACATCCATTCTCTGACCAACTCCTTGCTGTCTTCACCTCCGTAACATTTCCAAAAGTCACTCCTCCTTAACCAATGACTTCACAAAGCTTCTAATTTACACCCTGGTTATCTCTCGCCTTGACTATTGCAACTCCCTTTTCATGACCCCCCCATATATCAATCTATCATGAATGCTGCTGCCAGACTCTTCTGCCTTACCAATCACTCAGTGTCCTCCACCCCCCTCTGCCAGTCCCTTCACTGGTTCCCATTCAGTGGCCACCACCCCTCTCTGCCAATCCCTTCACTGGTTCCCATTCAGTGTCCACCACCCCTGTCTTCCAATCCCTCCTCTGGCTTCCATTCAGTGGCCAATATTCTTCTCTGCCAATCCCTCCATTGGTTCCCATTCAGTGTCCACCACCCTTCTCTTCCAATCCCTCCACTGGCTTCCATTCAGTGCCCCCCCGCCAATCCCTTCACTGGTTCCCATTCAGTGTCCACCACCCCTCTCTGCCAATCCCTCCACTGGTCCCAATTCAGTGTCCTCCACCCCTGTCTTCCAATCCCTTCACTGGTTCCCATTCAGTGTCCACACCCCTCTCTTCCAATCCCTCCACTAGTTCCCATTCAGTGTCCACCACCCCTCTCTGCCAATCCCTCCACTAGTTCCCATTCAGTGCCCACCACCCCTGTCTTCCAATCTCTCCACTGGTTCCCATTCAGTGTCCATCACCCCTGTCTTCCAATCTCTCCACTAGTTCCCATTCAGTGCCCACCACCCCTGTCTTCCAATCTCTCCACTGGTTCCCATTCAGTGTCCATCACCCCTCTCTGCCAATCCCTCCACTGGTTCCCATTCAGTGTCCATCTCCTCTCTCTGCCAATCCGTCCAGTCTTCCATTCAGTGTCCTCCACCCCTCTCTGCCAATCCCTTCACTGGTTCCCATTCAGTGTCCTCCACCCCTCTCTGCCAATCCCTCCACTAGTCCCCATTCAGTGTCCACCACCCCTGTCTTCCAATCCCTCCTCTGGCTTCCATTCAGTGTCCACCACCCCTGTCTTCCAATTCCTCCACTTGTTCCCATTCAGTGTCCACCACCCCTCTCTTCCTTTCCCTACAATGATTTCCATCCAGTGTTCTCTAACCCTTTCTGCCAATCCCTCCACTGGCTTTCATCAAGCAGCATATTCTCTTGGGACACCAAATATTGCATTTTTACATCTGTCTTTATCCAAGCATACAAGACTGGTAATAATTAGTGTCTGCTTTAGGCTTGCTGCTTACTCAGTACCTGTTTTGCCTCTGTAGCCAAGTTCTCCTGAGTGTCCTATATTGAGAAGCGGACGGTGTATGAACATGCTTGCAGTGCTTGGCTCTTCTCTCACATAGGGGGATACACCCGCCTGCAGGGAGGTCGGTGGAGTGACAGCCGGGCGCTGAGCTGCGTGGAGCGATTCGATACGTTCAGCCAGTACTGGAGCACCATGTCGTCTCTGCACCAAGCCCGCAGCGGGATGTGCACTGTCGTTCTGGAGGGGAAGATCTACGTGGTTGGAGGTACCATCTTAAAAAAAAAAAAGTCCCTCTTTTCTTCTTAAAAAAGCATCTATATCTCCATCAAGGGGATGTCTCCTATACAATTAACAGACGTTTCCTTCTCAGGTGAAAAGGACTCAATGATATTTGACTGCGTGGAGTGCTATGATCCGATCACCAAGCAGTGGACCACCGCCGCCTCTATGACCCAGCCACGCTGTGGCCTAGGGGTCTGTGCCTGCCATGGAGCCATCTATGCCATGGGTGAGCCATATATTCTACAGTGTGCCAAGACAGCTCTCTGAGCTCCAACTCCATAGTCACACATCCCTCCTTTTTCCTCTTTTATTTGAAACAAATTTCTGAAATGAGTTACTTTTACAACGTTAGGTCAGAGGGTGAACCTCAAGGGTAGGTAGATCAATCTTAACAGACAGACCTCTTTATACAGTATATCCATCAAGGGTCATGATCACCACTCACAAGCCTATTAACGCTGGATCAGTCTCTTGGCAGACTGGGTCCTATGCCCCAACCAGCAGTAGATCCAAAGGATTTACTTTGTAAGACCCCGCCTTTTCTGACACTTTTTGTAGTAAAAATCATTTTTTGCTAGAAAATTACTTAGAATCCCCAAACATTTTTATATAGGGGAACATGCAAGGGAAAAAAAAGGCATTTTTGCTTGCACATGATTGGGTGATAGAAATCAGCAGAGCTTCCCCTTAGATCTAGTGCAACTGCACTTGCAGTGCGCAGACCATTTATCTTTAGTAAATCAATCCCAATATACAACCCTTTATTTTGTAGAATAGATACCTGACATGTCGGGCTTTAAAATTGCACACACTCATGTAAAGGTGACAAAGTACGATACTTGAAGTGACACTAAAGGTTAGTTTTTGTTTTTTTTTTACTTTGCGGGCGTGCTCCTGAGTCCAGCATTTGGTGTCCATAGAGGCTGAATGCAGGACTCTATGGACGTTTTTTGGAGTTTGTTAGCTCATCTCTCCATTCTCCAACATGTTTTTCTTTGTTATTCATTATTATTATTATTATTATACGGGATTTATATAGCGCCAACAGTTTACACAGCGCTTTACAATATAAAAGGGAGACAATACAGTTATAATACAATAGGATTAAGAGGACCCTGCTCAGAAGAGCTTACAATCTAATAGGGTGGGGCAGGTGGTACAAAAGGTTGTAACTGTGGGGAATGAGCTGGTGGAAGTGGTAGGAGATTAGTTGGAGACGTGATAGGCTTTCCTGAAGAGATGAGTTTTCAGGGATCACCTGAAGGTCGCAAGAGTAGGGGATAGCCAGATAGATGGCGGTAGCGAGTTCCAGGGGATGGGAGAGGCTCTGGAGAAATCCTGGAGACGAGCATGGGAGGAGGAGATGAGAGAGCTTGAAAGCAGGAGGTCTTGAGAAGAGCGGAGAGGACGGTTTGGGTGATATTTGGAGACAAGATTAGTGATGTAGCTCGGGACAGAGTTGTGAATGGCTTTGTATGTTGTGGTTA